>NC_142748.1:3084133-3241633 GCF_051943395.1 Hippocampus bargibanti | reverse complement strand
TTTACTGGGGAAAATCAACTTTTGTGTGATATGCTAATCGTTTGAGGAGCAGTCTTATGTATGTGGGTTAAGATAAGGATTAAAAAAAAAACGTCTGTTGTGCTTTTATTTCATTCTCGTCAATAGAGAATTTGGTAACTCGGTGTGATTGGAATTTCCATAATTACTGAGTTACAAAATGTTGCCTGTTTCTCTGAGCTTTGAGGGTGAAAATAAAAACTAACTACGCTAATGGATCAGAGGTGATCACTAGCAGCTCCCTCTGTGGCCTTCACGCTGACAAATTAACAAATTAGTGGGCAGCGAAAAAACCCCAGACCACACATGGCTCATCAAAACGTTTGGATTTTTGCAATCTAACATCTGCCACAAAAAAAGGCACTGACATTTCCTCGCGAATTGCCTTGAAAGCAACAAAACTGAAATCGATGCTTATTCATTGAATCAACAGTGCCACCAACTGGATGGATAACATTGTGTCTTGGTAATATGTTGTCTACATTGTTTTTTTTTAAATCCTCATAGCATTTACTCAATAACTTTATGTTGGGTAAAAAAGAAAAGTTGTGTTAACTTCATACTGTCTACTTGTTATCCAATTATACAACAGGTAATTGAACACCTAAAAAGCCACTGTCTGTAAGAAAGGAATATGTTGTACCTATGCGTTCCAAAAATAATATTTGACCGCCATTTTGCCAACAGTTTGGGTAAATATACTTGATATTAGACATTTTCCTTGAATGTTTATATTTTTCCTATTGAGTTAATAATTTCTTATTTTTTTGGACATTTCCTTGAATAATATTTATATTTTTCCCAATAATATTCCCTTTTTATTTTTCATTGATGCAATGCACATTAATTAACATCCTGTGACTGTAAAGTGTCCTTGAGTTTTGAAAGGCGCTTATAAATTGAATGTATTATTATTATTATTATTATCATCATCATCATCAGTATCACTATCAGTATCAGTATCACTATCAGTATCACTAACAGTATCACTATCAGTATCAAGTATCACTGTCACTGTCACTCTCACTGTCAGTGTTAGTATTAGTATCAATAATAATAAACAATGCAACAGTAAATGTGTCGGATTTAGCATAAATGCTAGTTTTCAGCCAAAGCAGGTTTCTACAAACGCACAGTGAGACACAGAGTTTTTTTATGACTTCCCTTCGTGTCACATTGGTGCAACACGGCTGATCCATGTAAACGGCAGCTTGGAATTGATCATATAACAGGATCCCAGGCAAGGGAAATTAAAATAGAGGAAAATGAAACAGATCAGCTGGGGTCAAGAAGCCCCGCTTCGGGGCTCAGGGGGCAACGCCCCCTGAAGCTGAAAAGATTTTACCATGTTAAGATACTTTAGATACAATTTTGTAAAAATGCATGAAAACATAGCAATGGTTTCTGTCTATTAGATGCTATAAACTGAAAGCTACACTCCTTTTTCACGTCTTTAATACTACATCCATAGTAACTAAGTTCATTGTTTTTTGTGTAGGATATCTGTCTTCCACTTTACAATGTGAAAAATGCAATGATGTTTAGCGCAAGTTTACTGGCGAACAGCGCGGTATCCTGTGACTGTAAAGTGTCCTTGAGAGTTTTGAAAGGTGCTTATAAATGAAATGTATTATTATTATGAGGGAGCTGCCATATTTGTTTTCTCGTTTCATCGTACGGAATTTTACTCCCGAGCGATCCCGATTGTCAACGGAAAAAAACGACATTGACCAAAACACACGAAAGCATGCTAACTAATGCTAACTAAGACTAATAAAGGCAAATCCAATCCAATGCCGACTCAAGCACTACCCATTCTGATCATCCTATCACTCTTCAAAACAAATGTTTTAGCGGTTGTATTCGGAACTAAAAGAACTTTTATATGAAAATAAAAAATATATATTTTTGGTAATTTTAAGCAGATTCTTTACTTACAGACAGTATAGGTGTTCAAAGTAGACAGGATGAACTTAGTACAACAATCAATTTTTTGGCGGAAAGAAAAAAGTGGAATTCCGCTAAATAGCGGACGTCTTGGATCCCTGATATAACTTCAACAGGTGACCAGAGCTCTTCATTCACAACGTCTTTAACTCCACTGTAAATCTGGCTAGTGATTTTTCAAACGCTCACCGACTGTCATGGACTCCGGCAGAGCAGATGTTGCTGGTGGTGTGCCGCTCAACGATGCAGACAGGACCAGTGAACTGGACTCCATACTGAAAACACATCAAATGTGTCCATGAGAGTCATCTTCGCACCATAACAGCAGCGTATATAGAGCAGAAGCTGATGCTTACTTCAAATATGGCCGCGATCTGAGGCTATCGCAGTCCCCCGCTGGCCCCGATGACTCAGACTGAGCAGGAAAGGCCGGCGAGTCCTCCACGGAGTTGACTGGAACATGATGGGAATTATTTTGTGTGTGTGTGTGTGTGTGTGTGTGTGTGTGTGGCTCGCTAAGGTTTTTCAAATTGCCACCCAGTGTTACATTGACAAAGTCTATCGAGTCTTTTCATGACACCCGTTGAGCCACATTAAAGAACGCAGCGGGCAGACGCCCAGTTTGAGACAAATGTACAAAAACTTGACATTTTCAAAAATCTTGTCGAAAGTCTCCTCAGAAGAGTGAAAGCAAGTAATTTTGAGTACAATACCTGGGTGTGGGGTGGCGGCGTTGAGGGGGATGAGGATGTCCGAGCTGCTGTGTTCCATCAATACCTGCACGGGGCTCCACGTGGATACACTGGACAGACTTCCCACCGCCGTCCTACAACAATTTCATAACGCATTCAAGCTGGGCGGGGGTGACCTTTGCATCCTACTCGCCTCACAAGTTACGTGGTGACATTTGAACTTTGAAGGTGGTATGTATTCAATTTCTTTTTGAGTGACAAATAAATCAATAAAATAGTCGCGCACCATTGTGGATGAGCGGTTTGCATTTCAATACTGACGTTTTGCATCGAATATCAGCCTATTTAGTTTAGGTTCATTGAATTTATATGTGAGTGGTTGTCGTAATATTTTCCGTCATCTAGACGTGTCAAACTCAAGGCCTGGGGGCCAGATTTGGCCCGCCATGTTATTGTAGTTGGCCCCGTAAAAGTGAATGAAAACATGTCAACTTCCGCGATTGAGGCTTTCAATTCCTCATGTGTCATAAATAAGAGATATTATTAATATTTTCTGGAGAGCAAACCCCTTTATTACACTCAACCACTGTTCTTGACCCTTGAAAATGGTTTAATTTTGGACTTTTTTTAACTCACTGGTCATTGCTTCTCTCGTCATCTTGGATTTGTGTTCTGCGTTTGAATTTCTCCTCCTCTTCCTCTTCTTCGTCGTCCTCGTCATCATTGTCGATACTTTTTCTATCCGTCAAAGGAGGCGTCGGCACGGGGGTTGTACGACAGTGATGGGGTGACCCCACCCAAGTCAGTGTGGCGCTGCCGTCCAGTCCGTTGTGAGAAGGTGACGGATCCAACAATGGCGCCATGAGATCAATCCCATCCTCCACGCTACTTGGAACGGGATCGGCCGGCCTCTTGCTCATTCCACCGGTTTTGGGGAAGTCGTCCTCGCCGTCTTCCTCGTCCTCAGCCCCTCCGTCCAGATCGTCGTCAAAGGAAATGATGTTGGTGATTTTCTTTTTCCTACGTCGCTCTTTTCTCAGCCCGGAATCTGTGAGTTAAGTGAAATCGCTTTTAATCTGACACAGAAGAACAATTCAAAACTTAAAAACACACATTCCAAACACTTCTGAGTCTTAATCTCTTGTGGACCTCTATTTTAAACCACACTGTTAAAATTTGAAGCGTCGCTCGAGCTGCTAAATAGAACACGCGGAGGAGGAAATGGTGTCGCGGCCGGGCCTGGCGTAATGGAACAGGGCAGACGGCTAAATGAGGTCAAACACAAAGTTCTGGAAGGTTTTGACGCTTCATTGGGGAGTTCACTAACCGCTGCGCCGTTTGGAGATTGAGAGGTCGGCAAATGAATGTCAAGACGGCAAGTCACATGCGAGCAGCCGCATGAATAGAGTGGGGTGAAACTGTCACTTTTTGGATTCAGTTTGGCAAATAAATGACAATGTTCTTACTGGATCGTGTAAAGCAGGGATTTTAAACTATTGTTTTGCTGCGGGAATTTACACACATGACACACATCTCCACATATTACATCTAGAGCGCACAAATTAATGATTTACTAGTTTTCAAATGTGAAGTCAAGAATATTGACTGTTATTGTGGGACAATTTGAAATGTTGGTTCGGACTTTAGCAAGCATCATGACAATTCACAAGTACGATTTCCTTTCACGGGCCGAAAATAAATGATGTGGTGGGCCAGGTTTGGCCCCCGGGCCTTGACTTTAACACCTGAGATGAAAAAGGCTTCATTGTCGAATTAGAGTGAAATCTAATGAAAGCATTTTGTTCAAATGATGAGGAAAAAAAATGAATGGTGTATTTTCAAACTGTTTTCCATATACAGTAAAGTCTTGTTATATCGATATCGGATATATCGATAGTCCCGGTTATATCGACACTATTTCTATGCACGCACGGAGAAAATTACATGCAAACAGGGTTGGATATATCGATAGTCCTGGTTATATCGATATTTTTTCGGACTCCCTTGAATATCGATATAACGAGACTTTACTGTACATATAAGGCGCACTGGACTACAAGACGCACTTTCAATGAATGAAGAAAATTTTCCAAATAGAATATGTCAATATACAGTAAAGTCTCGTTATATCGATATTCAAGGGAGTCCGAAAAAATATCGATATAACCGGGACTATCGATATATCCGACCCTGTTTGCATGTAATTTTCTCCGTGCGTGCATAGAAATAGTATCGATATAACCGGGACTATCGATATATCCGATATCGATATAACGAGACTTTACTGTATATATTTTTTCGAAATACAAGGCACACCTCAGAATAAGGCGCTACACAGTAGAGGCTGGGGTTACGCACGACTTCTACAGGGAGAAATTGAGACAGTGGCCGCTGACAATAATTGTGAGACCTGTTGTGGCTCAATATGACTTCACATATTAGGCACACTGGCTTATAAGGCGCAGGGTCATCTTTTTAAGTAAAATGAAGGCTTTTGGGTGCGCCTTATATATCAGAAAGTAAAGCAGATAAACTTTTCTAGAGTGCCATATATCCAAACTCCGCGTGAAACCTACCAGCAGAGGTGCTACGCGGCAGGACAGGTAGTGGATCCGATGCGCAATCCACCCTCGGGCAGAACCCTGGCACCACGGCGGTGGCGGTGCTGATCTCACGAAGTAGGCTGCTGACCCCTTGTGTCGACTCCTTCCACAAACTGCCGATGCCTTGAGTGGACTCCTTGAGGAGGTGCGTCATGGTGGACGCCCCGCCCCTTGTCGGCCCTCCATTCAGGTCGCTGTTGTCAATGTTGATGGCGAAGAAAATGGAGTTCAAACCTGTCGAAAGGCGGAAAGAAAGTCATTCTGACTGAGTGTAATTGTGAAGTCAACTTCCTTAAAAGTACATGAAAGCGGTTTAGCGGAAAAATGCCGTAGTATCAGTGAATGCAACATTGTATTCATATTTTTAAGTTTGTCCGAAGCTAGTTGGTGCTGAACAATAGTTCAAAGGGGAAGAAGAAAATGATGCATTCACAGTCTCTTATCAACCAGTAAAAGTGAAAGTCAACTACTTCCCTTCATCGCTGAACGTTAGTATTGAATGATATAATGTTTTGGTGTCACATGGGGATGGATGCATTAAATGTTGCCTTTCAATTCTTTTGTCTCATTACCTCCACATATTGCATACATAACACACAATAAATGAATGAATCTAAAGTCAAGAATAATGACTGTGATTGTGGTTCACATACGACAATTTGAAATTTCAGTTCGGACATTAGCAAGGATCTTGGCACTTGACATGCTTTCACGGGCCGAATAAAATGATGCGTCAGGCCAGATTTGGCCCCCGGGCCTTGACTTTGCCACCTGTGCTATAAAGGGGTTTGTTGTTTTTATCAATACAGTTCTGTCGTGTAAAATTAGGCTGGTCTTGTTTCTCTTACTTCCTTAATTCCACTTGCTAGAAAGTGTCCTTCAGTGTGCAGAGTGCATTAAGTCTTTCAAGGAGAGCGGTCACTATAGTGGACAGCTACTCGTGTTATCAGGTTACAGGATGCATGAAAGGTTTAAAAGCTTATGACGGTGGGAAATAAACAGTACATTTAAGAAGAACACGCTCTCTCCCAATGTTATTGTATTTTTTTACGCAAGGGTCTAATGTTCACAATAATAGGAACACATCCATAGCCTACTGTATTCGTTTTTTTTTTTTGTTTTTGTTTTTTTGGGGGGGCACATAATAGCAACTGTAACTAGTAATTTCAACCAGCCAAGATATAGGATGTGTAAAGTATAATATAATATCCAATTAACTCATTCACTGCCATTCACAAATTTATTTGGAAATTGATAATATGACAGAGCGCCATTGTCGAATGTATTCGATTTTTTTTTTATGCTTGGGTACCAATAAAGCGCTGGCCATGGCCTCTGGAAATATTTTTTCTTTTCCACAAGGAGGCAGCATTTCCCTTTTTTCCATTTTCGTACTTCAACTGTTGGTAAAGCGCTATATAAACCAATATGCATGTATTGCTTTGTATAGTATTTTGGACAGCGACCCCTATTTCAAGCTCATATAACTCCAGATCCATATCATTTAGGAATTAACTTTTTTTTCAGAGGAAAGAAAATAATCTAAGGTTTCTAACGCTGTATTGAATGTTTATGTAGTCCTAAAACTCAATATTCTAAGGGTCCTGGAATTCGATTGACAATGACAAAAACCCTGGCAATGGAATGGACACATTGTTGCACATATCCGGCAGTGAATGAGTTAAGAGACACAAATGGATAGGTGAGTGCAAATGCAGTCTTCAAACTCACCTGCAGCCATGGTGGGCAGCATACTGGCTCTCTCTTCATCAAGCATGAAAGCCCAGTCTTCATAGTAAATGCTTTAAAAAAAATGGGAAAGTTAATTCAATGGATTGCATTAAAATGGACGCACATTAATGTCCTCTGTTTATTGCCAAACCTACTTGGGACACAGTTGATGGCATTTTCATCAAAACAAAAAAATATATATAATAAATACAGAGGCTCCAATAAAGCACAAAGGGACAGCGCACTAACCCGAGGCGCGGTCGTTCTGCGAGCAAGGTGTGCAGGTAGCGCTCTAACGAATGCTCATTAAGAGCACAGCGCATCCAAGCCCGACCCCGGCCAAGTTCCGACGAGATGTGACGGAGAGAGTAGAAGCGTTGCAGCTCATGCCGGTTGAGATGCTCCTTCACGTAACACCAGAATGTGAACTCTGCAAAGGGGTGGAGGCGTCATTAGGACTGGTCGAATCGCAAAAGTCTTCAATAAAGTGATTATAGTAATGGACTACGCAAGCAAAAAAATAATACATAAAACGTAGAAATAAGAATTAGCGAACGCCAGCTAACTTAAGATGTATTCTATAACTTATTTTAATACATCAAAGTGATTTCAAAAGCAACTCATTTGCACATTATTAGCATTAGAGCTCCAGGACAATTGTAAAATTAATGTCGACGATGGTTTGGCTTTCATTAGACTGCCTCAAAGCCGCAAGTTCAAACAAAGGAGGACATTAAAAGCGTGAATAGTCGCGGGGAAGTATTACAGTTCCTCATCATAGAGCGACATGAGTAAATCTGTGAATATTTAACCCGCATGACACTTGAACAGCTGATTTCATTTTGACATGCTGAACTGGAATGGTATGAACACCAAAGATAGTATATTTTCACCAAAGTACCATTTTTTTTATTTCTTTATTTATTTGCGGCCAATCATTTTTTTGTTTGGTCCGCTCAGGGTGCTTCCATTGAATTTTCAATTCAGGGATAGCTTATAAATTAGAAGCATAAATTGCATCTCCATAAAATCAGTGTGGTGAGTGTCAAGCGCGGTACCAATACTTTTGTAACTGTGCACATGGAGAATTTTCATTTTCATATATATATATATATATATATACAGTAAAGTCTCGTTATATCGATATTCAAGGGAGTCCGAAAAAATATCGATATAACCGGGACTATCGATATATCCGACCCTGTTTGCATGTAATTTTCTCCGTGCGTGCATAGAAATAGTATCGATATAACAGTGACTATCGATATATCCGATATCGATATAACGAGACTTTACTGTATGTTGCAGTGGTTAATCCTTTTGTTTTTTCCACTTGTTTGTAATGTGAGTTAAGAATTGTCTTGTTTTTATGTATTTATTTATGTATTTATGTACAGTAAAGTCTGGTTATATCGATATCGGATATATCGATAGTCCCGGTTATATCGATACTATTTCTATGTACGCACGGAGAAAATTACATGCAAACAGGGTCGGATATATCGATAGTCCCGGCTATATCGATATTTTTTCGGACTCCCTTGAATATCGATATAACGAGACTTTACTGTATATATATATATATATATATATATATATATATATATATATATATATATATATATAGCTCCCTGGCCTCTGGTACCCGAGCTGAAATACCCATATGAGACGAGGATTTTTTTTTTATATATATATATATATATATATATTGCAGTGGTTAATCCTTTTGTTTTTTCCACTTGTTTGTAATGTGAGTTAAGAATTGTCTTGTTTTTATGTATTTATGTATTTATTTATGTATTTATTTATGTATTTAATTCAAACAACCAATTAAGCTAATTAAAATGATTTTTTTTTACAAATATCCCGAAAAACATGCTAAAATTATTCAAAGTATGATTAATGTCATTTTTTGGGGGGTGCGGGGGGTTCACACTTAACTACTGCACAGATATCAATTACAGGGAGAACATTTACGATGATTTTAACCCATTCACGCCGAGCGTGTTCATGTGAACACGGGTAAATTCATTTTCAAATGCATTAATGTTGTTTCTTGCCACATTAATTATTGTTGATTATAGATACTTATATTATCGTTAGTTATAATTAACCCGCAGAAGAAAAAAAATTATTATCCCGTGACTGTAAAGTGTCCTTTAGAGTTTTGAAAGGAAATAAAATGCATTATTGTTATTATTGTTATTACTGTTATTCAGAATCAGAATCAGAATACCTTTATTCGTCCCGCAATGGGGAAATTTGCAGTCCACAGCAGCAATTGAAGAGGGATGGGGTTGGGGTGGGAGTGAAAGGATAGAAAACAAGATATTCTAAGCATTCTATTATTATTATTATTAGTAGTAGTAGTGGTAGTAGTAATAGTAGTAGCAATCGTATTAGTATTAGCATTAGTATTAATATACAGTACTCCGTTTGAACCTATTTCATACTCTGTTTTGATTTTTTTTATGAATTTATCTGTGTTCATCATGTGGTCAGCGTAAATTAAAAAAAAAGGAGAGAAAATCGACAACAATCTTTATTTTTGGGTGCGAAACGTTTGAATATCGTTACTTTTGCCTGAAAGTGCACTGTATGACTATTTTAAAAAGTGCATAAAAACCGCAATAAGTAAATAAGTAAGTAAATAAATAAATGCGCGAACTGATTTTAAAAGTATTCTGTCGCGCTCTGGTATATTTTATTGATCTTTGAGTTATAATATACTATTTTAATTCGATTTACCAAAAACAGTACTGTTGGCACACAGTTTCGGAATCAGGACTGAAGTTTACCTAGCATTGAATCTAAAAGTCAATCAGTGGTATTGATCATCACCCCCACCAACCAAACATCAATTTATTGTGAGTAGCAAATTAGTGACCGCCTCCCCCCATTTTTTGTAATCTCTCAATACAACACACAAACTTTACCTGTTTCGACCTTGCTGCTGAAGCCCGCCGCCTGCTTGAGGGCGGCGGCGGTGAGTGCGAGACCTCGGCTCTTTCTCAAGCCGTGCTGCAGCACCGCCTCAAACTGGGCGCAAAGACAGATGACCCTGCAAAGAATAATAAAACAATTTAAGAATGATTTTTGACCGTTTTAGGTGCATATTGTTTGTGCATATTGTCGGTCTAGATTTGTTGCTCCACCATTTGTGTTCATATCTTCATTGCTGGAAAGGTCATAACACCGTTGCTATTTGCGAGCCCCTTTTGCATTTTCTTTGGTTAGGCTGAATGAAGCTCAACACAATCAAAATATGACGACACAACCTGTAACACTCTTTTTTGATGTTTAGTTTGACAGCAAATCTCAACCAGGAATGGCAATGAATTGCACGAGGCCAATTTTCAGCTTTTTTTCGGCTGCTGCTTGTTGTTGCGAAATGAGCTGAGCGACACACCATACAGCGATTCAAATTATACATTTTGTTTACAAGTAAAAAAAAAAAGGTGTGGGGGGTGGGTGTTTATGCTCTTAGTTGGAAAACACAAACCTGCTATCCGAATCCGTTGCAATCTCCTTTCTGCCCCCAAAGCGGATTTGGCACTGGAAAGACAAGGAATGGTTGACAATGGATGAGAGATGACAAACTTGAATGCAAGATGACTTTCTTAAAATGCTTGTACAGTACTGGAATTGTTGCATGATTTTTCAGCGCCGAAAAAAAATATGTTAAATAAATAAAGCATTAACAGTGAGGTTTC
The DNA here is from genome assembly GCF_051943395.1 of Hippocampus bargibanti. NCBI lineage: Eukaryota > Metazoa > Chordata > Actinopteri > Syngnathiformes > Syngnathidae > Hippocampus > Hippocampus bargibanti. The sequence goes on along the minus strand of NC_142748.1, from coordinate 3,230,929 downwards.
CATCATAATAACAGTTTCTCCAAAACCAACTAAGCAGGATAAACATTCAGAGCCATTTTCAAGCACCACGTACACAACGACATAGCCTGAACCATTATGAAGCCCTATCATGTCGAAATACTTGCACCCGCATGGCTACAAGAGTATTGTGTGGAAGATGAAAGGTAAGCAGAGCTGCCTTTTTTCATACTCGGATTAGCTACTTGATTGATTGATTTGGTGGTTATTTCAACGGACAGCTAACCAAGCTATCAAGTTCAAATGTTGGAAAAATGCCAGATTTCCTGAAAATAGGTAAAGACCACTAGAGATAATGAATTTCAGAATATCACAAACACTGACCGACCAATGTTCTGTTTCTTGTTTGAAAATATGGCTGGAATTTAGCATGCTAATGGCCTCATTAAATGCAATGCAAAGCTGTTGAACACAATGTCAAAGTCAGCTTTATTTATTGTCAAATATGCTAATATGCATGACATACAGTACGATTGTAATTACTGTCCTCTCGGACCCAGCATGCAAGGCACTTATAATGACTTTAACAACATATTAAACATGAAAACGCCAATTTGCCGGGAGAGTCATATCCACACACACAAAAAGAAATGACATATATAGATATACAGTAAAGTCTCGTTATATCGATATTCTCGGGAGTCAGAAAAAAATATCGATATAACCGGACTATCGATATATCCGATCCTGCGGCATAGAAATAGTATGTAATAAAGTTTATCTCCTTGCGTTCACATAGTAAAATAGTATCGTAATAAGCAGTACTATCGATATAACCAATATCGATATAACAAGACTTTACTGTATATAGTTAACTGATCGTGTAGCGCAGGGGTGTAAAAGTCATTTTTTGCCACGGGCCACATTGTAGTCATGGTTTCCTCTCGAGGGCCGTTATGAATTTGGGGAACCCATTAGAATGTTTAAATCCCTTCAAATATTACATATAGAGCACACAGGCAAATTAATGAATAACTCGTTTTCAAATCTGAAGTCAAGAATAATGACTTTTATTGTGGTTGACATCCAAAAATATGACATTTTGTCTCAGATTTTAGCAATCATCATGGAATTTAACAAGGTTGATTTGCTTTCGCGGGCCGAAAAAAAAGATGTGGCGGGCCGGATTTGGCCCGCGGGCCTGGACTTTGACACCTATGACTTAGACTAACCTGTTTGACAGCATCTAGTAACCTTTCCAAGAGGTTCTGTCTCTTGGCATCACTCTGCACAGTGCCTGCAAAGGGCGAACAAAGACAACATTTGATTTGGTAGCATTGAATTTCTTATAGGACAATCATTGGAAACTTAAGGTGTCGAAATCAATCAAATAAGCAACAAGTCATTGATGATCAAATGAATCCACTATTTCAATCGAGTTATGCCTAGAACACCTCACCAGTGTCTATGAGAGATCCTAATTCGATTTCCGAGCACCTTCTCCAGTACCCCTGAATATACTTTACCAGGGAGTCGGGACACACAGGCCACCCAGGGTGACTTCAAACTAGTACATAGAAGTAGCCACCTCAGAGTCCATTACTCTACTTCGTCCAAGGAAGGTGTGTTTATACAGTTGAGGAAGTATTCTACCCACTGACTCACAATTTACAGAGATGAAGCGCATCATACACGTGGTATTGATGATGCACTGCTTCTTGGTCAGATAATGGACCAGAACTTTCTTGTACAAAAATCAATGACAGTGCCGAACACATTTTTGTACTCATCCTGTAACTGTAAAGTGTCCTTGAGAAATTGGAAAGGCACTTATATATTGAATTATTATATATATATTTTTTTATGAACTCTTCTCATGTCTACGTTTTAACCTCGACAACGAGCAAAGCCACATTCTGGATGACAAGTCGGTACCATGATCCAAAAAGCCCTAATGAGCTTTGCAGAAACACCCGTGGAAATCATCCAGACGTGTCCAATTGTCTTTTTTTTTTTCAAAAACGAAGCAAACTTACCGTTCATTATGACAAAACTTCAGGTGCAGAAACATCCAAGCTTGACGCTTCCCCACCGATGTTATTCATCCCTTTTTATGCTATAAATCATCCATCTGGGAGGCGAGCCAGACACCGGGCTCATGCGGCTTCCACGGCCGAGTTTGACCGTCGACACGGCGGCAAGAAGAGCGATGCTCTTTCGGTGAACGGAAAGGCCTTGCAAGGTGGGTAATCGCCGAGGTTAAATGTCCTCCAATGGTTGACATCTAGGTATCGGGTCCTCCATTCGCTGTCGATGCTGACAAAATTCGCTTGTCACAATCCGAAATGCAATCTGAAAGTCATGGAGTCGATTTGCATCGTGCGAGAACAGCTGCGTCGCGGCAAACGCCGGAAGTGGAGTGTTGACTCGTGAAGGTCACGTGATAAAACTCAGCTGTTACGCGTACTTCCAGTCATTATGGGAAATGAAGTTTTTAACGGGACTTGTCCCGGAGTGGTTTTCGTGATACAGCAGTATTCGCACGTAATTACATTACAAATAACTCCAAAAACATGCAAATTTGGTTTCGCAGACGCTACAATTTTGCCTGCAAGGTGTTATGGTGAGCGTGTATGATTGTTGCTCAAGGTCCAGGCATTTTGTTTTTGACTTCCGGTTTACCACGTGTTGTTTTGAGGTTTTTTTTGTGTGTATTTGCTGTATTTTTGTGTTTCACTTATCATTGTTTTGCTTCTTCTGTTTTCTTTTCAACAGTTAGACTCTGCTTAGTGTCAAAGTCACGGCCCGGCGGCCAAATCTGACTCATCATCACAGGGGTTCATAACAACAGTGCTTGATCCCTGCTCTGGTACCGTCTGTGGCACTTTGTTGAAGTGTGCAAGATGCATATCTTATCAGCCAGATAAGACCAATGTTCACTTATCTGGACAGTGTTGTCTAATCATTACCTGTGCAGATGGGCCAGAGCAAACAGCAAATCCATTTTAAGCATCCAAGAAAATAAAACAAAAACCCAAGTATGTTTTTTCCCCATTTCACTCAGTTATGAACAATGTGCTCATCCCATCCATGGCAGATTAGTGTCCTATAAGAAATCAATTGCACTGCAATGAATTCTTGACACATAGTGGCAGGCAGAGCTATTTCATGCTCTTTGACTGACTTGTGATATGACCATTTTGAAAACTGAGGAATTAAAAATAAACTGAGGAGAAACATTCCCATTATTCCTATAAATATGTTAATAAACAAATGAATAGTTAAATAAACAGCTACATAAATAAATTAATAATTAAATGAATAAATGACAAAATAAATACATGAATAATGAATGAATAGAGAAATAAAAAATTAATAAACTAATGACTAAATAAAATAAACGGATGAATAAATAGCTAAATAAAATACATGAAAATAAATAACTGAATAAATAACAAAATGTATGCATCAATAGCTATATAAATAGCTAGATAAATAAAATTAATAATTAAATGACTAAATAAATCGCTGGAGATAAATACATGAATAAATAAATACATTTAAAAATGAATGAATACATGAATAACTAAATAAACAGATAAATAGCAAAATAAAATAACATAAAAGAAAATAAATAACTGAGTAAATAACTAAATGTATACATAAATAGCTAAATAAAGAAACATAATTAAATGACTAAATAAATAGTTGAATAAAGACTGTAGATAAATACATGAATAAATACATGCATAAATAAATTATTAAATGAATGATTAAAGAAACAGATAAATAGCTAAATAAAATAACTGAAAATAAATAATTGAATAAATAACTACATGTAATGACTAAATAAATACTGTAGATACATAAAGTACATACATACATAAATGACTAAACGGATAAATAAATTAATAAAATAAATGAAAATAACTGAATAAAGAACTAAATGTATACATAAATAGCTAAATTCATAAATTCTTTAAGTAAATTAAGAATTAAATGACTAAATAAATAGCTGCAGAAATAAATATTGTAGATAAATACATGCATAAATAGATAAATAAATGCATGGCGAAATAAACAGCTCAATAAATAAATTACTACACTACTAAATAAAGTAAATAAATACATAAATGAAATTTATTATTATTATTAAAAAGTGATGCCAGCCTTGAGTAAAAGTAAGCCTACTAAAACTATTAACTATTTTAAAAAGGTATCCCCCAGGCTAATTGAAAAGGCGAGCCATTTTCAGCCGTATGAGTCATTTTACTTGCAGATTGGTACAATCGGACATTAAAAAACAAAGTTCAAAAGAGCACAAAGTCAGTTTCAACATCAGGACAAAATAAGGTGAAGCATACCACTGTAAACAAAAACCTTGACAGGATGTGATGAATGTAAAATTTGGGAAATTTGTTCTTTCTGTAGATGATGAGCATTAAAACAGTCAATACAAGACTAAAATGTTCGTATCGTCGTAAAAGACACTCGCTAATCAAACTTGATTAAGACATGAAATTTTGGATGTTGTTAATTATTAGTTCATATTGACAGTGTCTCTCTCACAGGGTGCTTTGACGACGAGCCCATGTTGCCGTCATATATAGTGAAGAGCGACGCCGCCTCTGTATTTTGGGTTCTCTTTCCCGCCGAACATTCTTTTGTTGAAGTGACGTTCTTTCTCAAAGAGTTCCGGATGCCGCTGGAGAATTGGTCGGACACGCGCCTCATCACTCGGCTAAGTCCTTTATTCCTCCGCTTGATGAGCCCAACGTCGTCCTCCAGTTCCTCGGGCGGGACTTCGATGTTGCCGGAATACCAGAAAACCCACCATATGAGGCTGAGAAAGATGACGATAGCCCCGGCGTAGATGAAAAGGTCATGGATAGCAAGGCCTCCAAACACCCCTACCATCATGATGAGCACGCCGAGGATGTCGTGGGCTACGGCAAACCAAAAGGAGCATTTGCAACGGCCTACTCCGCCGTACCTTCTCTCCAGTGGCGCTTCTACTTGCACGGAGGTCGACATAGTCCTTGACAAGATCGTGTGGGAATGAATCCAATGTGTTTACGCAGGCGTAGCTTTCACAAACTCTGGACTAGCAACGGTCGAAGGTCATTGTGCACGTGCGGTTATCAACGAGTAGCACAGACAAACTCACAGAGGGAATGACATTCAGTCAACTTAGGTTTGATCTTTTCAGAGAGTGGAGAGGTCAAGAGTCACATTCCAGGGAGGAAGACAGAGGGAAGGGCTATTATTTTTGGCCTTAAAAAAATGGTGCTTGTAGGCATTAGCTAGCCAACATTGACAACACGAGTAGTCCATTAGTGTTTTCAATGACTAAAATAAATGAATAAACAAACATGAGAACCTAAAAATAAACCAATAAATATAAATAGATAAAAATAAAAACACATAAAAATATATAAATATAAATAACTAAATCAACAAATAAATTAAACAAACCAATAAATGAGGACCTAAAAATAAACCAAGAAACAATTCGATGTAAATACATTGATACAAATAAAAACAAATAAATTGTAAAATGGCTCAACATTTTTTTAACTGACACCAGAAAAACGTTTTATAACATCTAAAATACCCAAAACATGCAGTATGATATTTTTAGTCAAATGCAAAACACCAATAAAAATGACTTAAAGTGTCCAAAATCTGCAAAAAATTGAGCTGTGAATCGGGCATTTTCAGAAAGGCCCGCCGCCAGTTCGTGACGTCACGCCAAGACGTCTTGCATTGCTTGAGAATCCAAACAATGGCTTCAGATTCGGAGAATATGCTTTCTTGTTACACATCCAGTTATGAATATGATTCAAATAGTTCTGAAGAGGAAAGCATACATGTTTGCAATCGATTAAAGAATTTATTCCATGCCATTTTGAGGCAACATTGGGGCAACAATGGATCAACAGAAAAGAGGCACAAATGGCGACCTCCAGTGGCCACCTCCGCTTCTACAAGCTGATAAATTCCTTATATGGAGCTTGGACTCCCTCTTCTGGCGGCTTTTGGGTGCAACACGGTTCTCAGACCAAACATGTACAGAAAAATACATTGACGTGATGGAAGGACGCTACAATGCGTCTTTTTTACGGTCATGACATGACATGAGGGCGGTCCTTTCATGACGTCACGTACGGACTCGTCACCAACTCAAAAACAAGACTTCCTGAATATTCAGAGTGAGTCTTAAAAAAAAAAAAAAAAAAAACTGGACACTTGTAAATATGGGTTGTTGCAATATATCTAAATGCATCTTTTGATTCTGCACTATGTACAGTCTTGTTTATAGAACGGTTTTTGCACATCTACATTTGCACAGTATACAGTTGACATTTTTATTTTGTTATGCTTAGAATATCTTGTTTTCTATCCTTTCTGATTCTAAAACGTAAATATAGAAAAATATAGCTATATGCGGTCGAATCTTATTAAAATATGCTCAGTAGAAGTCATTTGAAGCCATTTTATGAATTATGGACACAACTTGTCCAGAGGGCCGGTAGTTCAGTGGTTAGCACAACGGCTTCGCAGTGCAGAGGTCACCGGTTCGCGTCCCGGTTCGGCCTCCCAGTGTGGAGTTTGCATGTTCTCCCCGGACCCGCGTGGGTTTTCTCCAGGTCCTCCGGTTTCCTCCCACACTCCAAAAACATGCATGGCAGGCAGATTGACAACTCCAAATTGTCCCTAGGTGTGAGTGAGAGTGACTGTTGTTCGTCTTTGTGTGCCCTGCGATTGGCTGGCAACCAATTCAGGGTGTCCCTCGCCTCGTGCCCGAAGACAGCTGAGATAGGCTCCAGCACCCCCCGCGACCCTAATGAGGAATAAGCGGTATGGAAAATGGATGGATGGAACTTGTCCGGAGACGTCGGTTGTCCTTTAAGGCTTAGAAAATTAGAAAGTAGAAAATTATATTTCATGAGGACCTGGGAACGGATTATTCTCATTTTAATGGTTTCCTATGGGAAATTAATTTTTGGGAGACACACTTTTCGCCTTACACACTCTGTCTGAGAACTAATTAAGTTCGTAAGCCAAGATATCACTGTACACTGATTGACATACTGTTTATTGTTATTCAGTCACTGGAAATTATTGTGAAAACAATATCAACCAAGGAGCACTCAGCTGTCAATCAAAAGCCAAATAAAGAAAGCGTAACTTGAATGTTTGGTTTATTTTTGACACTACAGCAGATTTGGCTTAAAATTATTCACACAATTGTATCCGTGACTTTTTCCACTTGTTTTTCAAAAATGTTAATATTCGTTAACTCATTTGCTGCTAGACAAAGCGCAAAAAAATGTGTCCACTGCAGTGCCAGGGTTTTTGTCATTTTCAATCAAATAGGAATGCTAATTGTAAAGTGTCCTTGGGTGTTTGGAAAGGCGCTTGTAAATTAAATGTATTATTATTCTTAAAATGGATGGCGGTATTGTGATCATGGGACATTGTGTTTCCTGTCTTAATTGAATCCAGAATAAGATCAATGAATGTATTTTAATCAGAGAAAAAAGTCAGCAATGAATTCATCTCACTTACAAAATACTGCATTGTCCTAAAAATAAAAATCATTTCATTTTAGATGCTTTCAGTTTTGGTTTTGCAGACCTGACACTTTTCTTGGACATCTTGAGCGGCGCTCTTGCACGTTTCCTGTCAGCAGGCTTTGTTTTGTTTCGCTGCAACAAATAGGAGGAAGAGTAAGACATTATTATCATTAAACTAAAAATCATTGTCGGAAGACGTTTTTGACAGTACAGTGATACCTTGGTTTACAAACTTAATTGGTTCGCACACAGAGTGTGAAAGGCGAAAAGTGTGTATCCCAAAAATTAATTTCCCATAGGAAACCATTAAAATGAGAATAATCCGTTCCCAGATCCCCATAAAACATAATTTTCTACCTTTCTAAGCCTTGAAACTACACAATCTATACCTTATTTTATGTATAATAAATGTGCTGCGGTATTATAATTAAAGAAATAAACTGTACTATATAATAAAGTCGTTTTATTTACCTTTGTGATGGTCGTTGATGGCTTGATGGAATGGAGTGGCCGTTTTCATCAGCATTAAACACTTGATGAGGAACGTCACCTTCTTTCACCATCTTGAGGAATGATCCCTTGTAGGTGCTTTCTCTGATAATTTTATCTAGTTCCTCATCAATTGTGTTCCGTTTAGCTGGGTTGAGGGTAGATGGCATGTGGAGCCTGATTGATGGGATATTTTAACCTTGCAGTCTACACTCTACCTTTGAACTATCAAAGTTGAAACTCTCTCACTGTTGTCTGCCTGTCTCTTTAATGTTTAAACCACCCCCCATCACTGCTGCGTTCTTGACCAATCACGTGGCTTTCACTGAAGACTGGGGTCGGGGAATAGAGGACAAAAACGGTCGGCTACCATTTTGTTGTTAGAAGAACGGGCTCGTTCACGAACGACACATAACTCATTGAGGCAGCTCCGTGTACGATAAAAGTTCGTATGCCAAGGTAAAATTTTCATAAATGTAACGTTCGTAAACAAAAAGTTTGTAAGCCAAGTGGTTTGTAAACCGAGGTATCGCTGTATTTTCTTTTTTCAGTACCTGCACTTTTGACTTTTTGCCCATAGTCTTTATGGGGACCAGTTGGGGAATTTCCTCATCCCCGCCATCGTCGTCCTCTTCCTCCTCTGCCTTCCTCTTTTTAGCATTCTTTTCCTTTTTCTTTGCATATGTTGGTTTTATGTCCTCTGTCATTTCTTCAGGAGCCGACTCCTAAAATGCAAATTGCGCAAAGTGGTTAATACGTAGCTTTTTTTTTTTCTTTTTGGAAAGCATTTGAACTCAAATCTGTTCTCGCCTTCTTTGCCTCTGTAGCTTTGGGAATCATGAGGTGCTTTAAGGGGGAGTTGTAGATGGGCAGGGCCACAGATCGTTCACTCTTCAAGTGGATAATCTTAAACACTGGTCCCGTCTACGCAAAAACAGCACATGTGTTTTGACAAAAGGCTCACAAAACGATGACTTCAATGATATTGTAGCTTCTCAAACATTTGACTCTGCTTTCAGTGACGCAATGAATCAAATGACAGCGTTAATGAATAAAATAACATGGACGCCGTTGCCTCATAAAATGGCTTCACTTACCATTCTGATTTTTTCCACCACAGTTCGGACAGCCTCCACAATGTTGTCCACCAAGTCATCAGCAGTCATGCCGTTGTGGCCCACACGAGCCATGCTGGAAAAAAAAAAACACATCAGTGATGACATCTGGTCCAAAAATACAAAATGTGAATATTATACAATTAAATGGCAGCGAGGGTTGAGCTCATGTCAACACAATCGAAGTAGATTCAGCTTTTTGGTTATTGTCATTTAATATGAGCAAAAATATTCAAAACCCACCAACAGCAGCCCTTGTTGTTGATTTTCAAACTAGTACCCTGGATCACTTTTTGGATGTCTTTGGCCAGATTTTTGCTCTGCAGGTTCACGGAAAGCGGTTCCCTATAAAACAAAGTTAAGCGGTCAGCATGTGCCCGTAACATTTCATCCTTTGAGATGTTTTAAATGTCAAAATCAGACCTTTTCTTATCATAGAAGTGTTTCCCGAGGTGGGAAGGCAGACGGCGACGAATGCGGTCATCAGAGAGAAACAGGTTGAAGTTGCTCAATAGGCGTCGTTTTGCCTCAAAAGGTTTGTACTCCGTCTTCAGGACCTTAAATGGGATTATCTGACAAATATAGAGTGACATAGTCAATAGTGCTGATCTGGTCCGATCCAGTATAAATTTGGCAACGGATGATGATTACCTCGGTGATATTCGTAATCCCTTTCGTTTCCAACAATTTTTTATAAAACCTCACATTTTGATCCGACGTCATTTGGGGCTCATCTCGGGTGAAAAGGCATACATCTTCAGAGTCTCTGCGTTGACCATGAGGCAATGGACTGATGACCAGACAAGAGAGCACGATTAAGTCTTCATTACAGTGTGGGGTTAAAAAAAAAATAATAATTGACGGAGTGCCACCAATACAGGTTACTTATACAAGCCTTAAACATACTTATATAAGCCTTAAACAGACATTCCAGACAAAATATAGCACTGAAGCAACTTACGAACAAATTCACATTATGAACAACCATTCGGAACGTATCGTTCATAAATTGGGGAGAGTCTGTATTTCCAGATTAAGGAATTTACGTTTGACAGAATTCCTTATGAGAGAAGATTTATGACAGTCTAGCTACCTAGCAAGCTAGCTACCTAACTATCTATTTGCTATCTATTAGCTGTCTATCTAGCAGGCTAGCTGTCTAGCTAGCTATCGAGCTAGCTAGCTAGCAAGGTAGCTATCTATGAGCGACTGTGACTGTAAAGTGACCATGAGAGTTTTGAAAGGTGCTTATAATTGAAATTATTAGTATTACTTTATCTATTAGCTAGCTGGCTTGTTTTTTATCTATATATACTTCCGGGTTGAGTGAACGCTGGCGCGTGGCTGCCGCTACTTACCCACAGAAAAGCTTATTCTGTGACTCTAAAATGACCTTAAGAGTTTTGAAAGGCGCTTATGAATGAAATGCATTATTATTATTTCAACAAATAATTGACACCCAATTTGGGCGGACGAAATACTGCTGTAGTGCATACGCAGATAGCACCGATAATAACTACATCTTGTAAACATTGTCGTTCACATTCGCGTAACGTAAAATACAACAGAAACACATAAAGCCCCTTACATCCGAATGGTCTGGGCCGCGCTGGGGATCTTCCATAAGGTGAAGAGTATGCTGATAATTTCAGACTCGTTCGTGATAAGTTTTCTCCCAGACGACTTTTTTTTGAGGAATGCCTGCAAGGCTATAACGGCCATTTTCACCTGTAAAAAATACTTTGTTTCATGAGGTCAGACAAGAATTATTCGAATGCGTCAAGAATTCACTCGTTGGTTAGCTTCACAGCTAACAAATACGCAAAAGGCACGCCAAGTAGTCAATCCTCGAACATTTTAGACGAACCAGTATCAAACTTGATGTAAAACTGAAGCAATCGTTTTGGTAAGAAAATAAAATACGAAGAATAATGAATAAAAACTTTGCTTTTTTTCACCTGTGAACGGTCCAGATCAATTAGTTTGTCGTCCATGTTGCCTTCACGTGTTCCACACAGGCGCATGCGCACTCAATGATCTCATACCACGTGACTGAACGTCATTAGTTAAATGAAAACTTTATTTGCACGATTGAAATAAACAGGTTACCGTCATTTTGATTCAATTTAGTTTTTCCGGCGTCGACATAAAGCGTTCAAATGCAAAAATGCAATTCAATTTGCAAACTGTCATTCAGAAAATTTAACTACGAACAAGATACAAGGTCAGAGTATGAAACACCTTGAATGGAGCATTAAAAAAAGACATTTCACTCAAGCGTCGTGATTCATTTATTTTTTTCATGTGGCTTTATTACGCAACAGTTGCATGTTTGTTCATCCGTGGTTTTATCGGAGCAGTGTGAGTGAGGCTAAACAAACTGATGGTGCAGCAATGTCGAAACAAATAAAATATCCAGGGGACTTTTCTCATTTTAAAAATTGGAATTTCATATATCAAATTAAAATGATAAGTTGATTTTTTGATAGGGAACAAAATAATTCAGCATTTTGTATTTTTGTTCTCTCCAGACCCCATTAACAATGCATCCATCTCTAAAGTAAAAACGATTGGTAAGGCCATCCGGCAGTGTTTTCAGCCATGTCCTGTCGCTACATTAGTTTTATAGCAGAGTTCTCAATATGAGAACGCTGGACACTCACACTCTCTCACTTTAGATTGTTCATCATTTAAAAACTTGACCCAGTCTTGTTATTTTCATTTGACGCAATTAATTCGCCTCTTCGCTCCGTTGTTGGAAGTTCTTCTCTTTAGCATAGTTTAGCAGAAAGAAAAGAGTTGCTGTTGTGGTTGGCCCCCCCAGCAGCAGTCCTCCTCTGGTGACAAGCAGCATTACACAACTTGGATCTCTCTGTTGGATTTACTCCTTTTCGGACACGAGCTTCAGCACTTTTCCGATGGCGATGGTTTTGCCTATTTGGTGGAAAAAAAATAGTCTCTAAAATAACTATATGAAAAAGAAACAAGATAAACTTCCAGAGTGGATTTTCCTTACCTTCATCGCGTAGCGTGAATCGCCCCATTTGAGGAAAGTCCTTGAAGGTCTCCATGCAGATGACTCCAGCCGACCGAAACCTAGCGATACAAACCTGGTCCTGCTTAACAAAGCGCGGACGTGTTTTACTTTTCTCTCCCGTCTTCTTGTCCACCATACAAATTAAGGCCTGCAATCAGGATGAAAAAAAAAAAAAAATCAAACCAAGATGTTGAGAAACTAACTAATCATTGGGAATGGTATTGAAGGAAAAAAAAATGGCCGATGTTCAGTTTAGGTGTAGTTTGCTGACGTCTACTGTTTGACATGATGGATCAACATGGCACTACTGCTATCGTCAGGCTAAGCTTAAATGTTTTAATAATCGTGGCTGTTAGTGCAGGTAGTAGTTTGATGTTTACAGTCACAAAAAATAAATTAGAATAGATATATGACTCTCTGTGTCTTTGTGTTGTCATATTATTTGTTATTTTGGGTTTTTTTTCCCAAGTTGGCGGCGCGTGAACACGCAGTGGTTCTTCTCTCCGGGTAAATTGGCGTTTTCGTGTTTATTATGTTTGACAAACTCATAAGTGCCTTGCACGCCGAGTCAGAGAGGACAGTAATTTCAGCTGTGCTGTATCTCATGCATATTAGCATATTTGACAATAAAGCTGACTTTGACTTCATTTTTAATGTTTCATACCGGACAAACGATTTTTAACATTAAAGTTATTTAAAATGAGGCTAAAAAGACCATATCAATGTTGAGCAATGTCCAAGATAGATAAATAAAAAAATAACTATATTTCAATTTGTCAATCATGAAAATTATCATTTATTTTCTACTAGTTTAAGAAAACACAACAGAAATATTTCACAATCAACCAAACATTTAATAATCAATCGTGTTTGAAAAGTGCATTGAATTGTAAAGACATTGTTAGTAACTTCAAATATGCACATCGAACCTACATTCATTCCTATGGGTTGACAAATGTGGCTATCAACACACTCCTAACCTGTCAAATTACATATTTTCCCCGTATTGTATAAGTTTTTTAAATAATTTCAAATAATGTACAACGTACTACTATTTTTACGCGTGAATTAATTTCTTTTATTTGTGAACCAATCTGACAAAGACCATTTTAACTCAAATCCAGTTGGTCAACTGCTGGTAGCCAAGGACAATGTTGCCGCCGATCGCTTCCGGTTTGAGTGACCGCTGCCGCGTGTGGCTGCCGCTGCTAAACCTAGCTATCGAGCTAGCTATGTATTTGCTATCTATTATCTGTCTAGCTGGCTATATACTAGCTATCTAGCTAGCTATTAGCTATCAATCTGACTGACTATCTAGCTGGCTAGCTATCAGCTATATATCAGCTAGCTTTCTATGTATTTGAGTTACTTCCGGGTTGAGTGACCCCGGGCACGTGTGGCTGCCGCTGCTCACCCGCAGAAAAACTGATCCTGTGACTGTAAAGTGACCTTGAGAGTTTTGAAAGACGCTTAGAAATCAAATGTATTATTATCATTAGTATTGTCACGACAAATGAGCGATAATTATCCTCAATCGCATTTATATATATTTTTGTATCGCAGCGTACGGTCGGATTGATAAAAGCATAACATACGCGTGCACAGTTAGCGTTTTTTTTTAATCATTTCAAATAATGCACGACGTACTATAACTTTTATATGGGAATTGTAATCATTTATACAGGCGGCTATTAGCCAAGGTTGACAGATATGAAACTCAAAATTACAAACTCACGTCATTTTCACCTTTTCTTGACCGAAATATAACTCCTGGAAATGCTTGAAAGTATTCGTCAGGGAACAACTGTTATTTCTTTTTAGATTTGGATTGGATTTGCCTTTATTAGTGTGGCAGTGGATACATTTATATTTCACAGCAGTAAAGTGATGAGAGGAATGAAAGTAGAAACACAAAATACATGAGCTGCTGGAAAGGTAGCCACTCTCGCGGCGCGAATTTCAGTTTTTGTTGCTTTTTCTACGGCAGATGCCATTACATGAGGATAATAAAAACAATGCTAACTCTTGACACCGTACCATGCGCAATTCAGCTAAAGGAAGCTAACACCTGAATTTAGATATAATACTTAGCGATCTCGTGTTTTGAATAAATTGACTTATTGTTTTTAATTGGAAACCGTAACCCGGACTTGGACAATGAAAACTGTAGTCATTTCGGCAAAACCGGAGTAGTTCGCAGGTATGATGCTTCAGTTGAGGCGGCTGGGGTAAAACTTACGGAGATTTGCACCTCTTCGATGCAGGTATGGAGGTGAAGAACTGCGTTGTAACCAGGACAAATGATTGATTTGTGCTCAATGATGACAATCTGAAATATGAGAAGAGAAGCGTTACTTCATTTGTGACTGCTCGTAACCTCAAAACGTTGCACGTGAAGCCTGAGCGTCACCTGAGCGTCAAATGTGCGGCCGGTGTGGCAAAGGTTGTCGGGGCTGCACAAGATGAAACCAGGCAGGATTTCTTCTTCTTCAATGCCCTTGAGTCTCATCTTTAAGTTCTCGCCGGGACCTGCGTCGTCAGTCTCCAGCTCGTCGCTCAAGAGGCTAAGAACTTCCACTATGTGCTGAAAATTAATTGTTTACACACAAATAACATTTTATTCAATCCTATTTTGCCTGGCATTATTATTCGTCAACTTAAAATGTTACATGTGGTGTTTTCAAATAGAAACCATGTGACCTTGACAACAATGAATCGCTCTTATGCGCAAGACACAATTGCACTTTTATTTTCACCTTGCTCTACAAAATTTCACGATCAATTTCACGTTTTTTTTCCCCTCACAATTGCACGAGGAGAAAAAAAAGAGAACTCACCCTGTTTGGCATCATGACCAACTGTTGAGCTTTGCTAATGGTTCCAGACTCCAGCTTCCCGAGAATGACTGTCCCCATATCCTAAAACATGCACATACATATTTCTAGTTTGTCACTGTCAAACATAACATTTTGAAAACTACCTATTAAATGTGTTTCATTGTCCATTAATTTTTGATCACAGTTATGTGTTAGAAGCGTTAATATTCCTCGTTTTACCATTATGCTCAAAACATGTTACGTCTATGACGCAATGTTCAAACAGGACAACAAAGAATAAACGTGACCAGCTTCAAATTTTACACCTTATTTTTTGTTGCGTTTGTTTATTTAGCGCACCATCAATCTTCTCTCTGTTTTTATAATTAATAACACATTTCATTGATAAGCACCTTTCAAAACTCTCAAGGTCATTTTACAGAAACAGGATACGTTTTTTCTGTGGTGGAGCACCGGAAGCCACACGCGCCAGCGTTCACTCAACCCGAATGTAACTCGCATGGACAGAAAACTAGCTAGTTAGCTAATACATAGCCAATAGCTAGCTAGCTTTTCTGTTACTTTTTGCTGATTCTTCTTGTGCTTAGTGACTAAATAAATTGTATTTGTAAATGTAAGATGCTGTGCTCTTGGACAGTCTGCAGATGGATAGATGCATGGCTTGAGGAGCCCGCGATGAGAAGAAAGCAGAGCGCAGATGTGGAACGGTCGCGGCTTGGAATTGAAGCGGATTTACGTGAGACGGGAGATGCGAGACAATCTCTTTTCGTAAATTAATGCGACAGCTTTGAGCTTGCTTTCAACATTTAATATTGGAATAGACATTGCACCATGATGACCTTGAGCCACTGATGAAAAGGATGCTTTGATCCTTTCCTCTTTTATCTAGAACTGCATCATACAACAAAGAGGGGTGCAGGAAGCGCTTAAGATTGAATAACTGTCTGTGTCTTTGCGTTGTCATATTTGTTATTGAGTTTTTTTTTGTTCCTTGTGACGTCAAGATGGTGCTGCGAGAGTGGCTGCTGTATTTTGGTTTTCTACTTCTTTCTTTCCCTTCCTCTCATAACTTTGCTGCTGTGAAATGTAATTGTAGTTCTCCATTGAGAGACTAATAAAGGCTAATCCAATCAAAAACTATTGAAATGGTTAAATTTGGGGGGTTGAAAGTGGACTTAGTTTTATTCTAAAAAGATTCGGAATCATTTTTAGAGAGCAACAATATGCTAGGCCGTGATTTGAAACGTGGATCAGTCATACTCTAAATGGTTACTACTAAGACATGAGGAATAACGCTGTAATGGGAACATCTTTCTCACACACAAATTCCAATCCTCTGTGTGTGTGTGTGTCTGTGCTGTTATGTTGACCTCACCTTAACTGTATACAATCTGACCCACCTTGTACTTATCTACGATGGGTAGTCTGACCGGCCCGTTGATGGATCTGGTGAAATTTGGCAAACTATCCAAGTGGGGTATAAATGGCAGTCCCCTGGTATAGAGAAAACAAATGATGGTTGTTTTCAAACAGATTCAGTGAGGAAAAAATATGGCGCAACTGAGGCTAAAAGTTCCACTTACGTGTACCAGGGACATTCAGTTACAGGTTCCTTGAGGTTGGCCCCTGTGAGTCCGGAGCAAGGCATAAAGTAGATGTCCTTTTTGGGGTTGAAGCCAACCTTCTTGAGAAATGGCACCAACTTCTCCTTACACTCTTCATACCTGGAAGTAAAGAGGAAAGTTCTCAAAAGCCAGTGCAAATGTTTCCATTCATATACTTCACCGAAATCCAACTCTATCAAGAAGTGATTCGTCATATTTTATCAAGAGCAGCCATGTTTACCTATCAAGGCTCCAGTTGACAGTGGGGTCGTCCATTTTGTTGACCAGAACAATGAGATGTTTGACTCCTGCTGTTTTAGCCAACATGGCGTGCTCCCGAGTCTGTCCACCTTTTTCAAAACCAGTCTCAAATTCGCCCTTTCTCGCTGAGATTACCTGACGCAGACCAGGAAGAAAGCGGTTATCACACAAAATTTAAAAAATAAGAAATAATAATTAAAAAAAAATAAATAAAAAAAATGCACAACATAATGGCACACCCCTTGTTCAAATGCTACCAAAATTACAGCCATGTAGAAATGTATTTATTAATTTAATATTTACATGCTTTTTGTGTTCCTCACCAAATTTGTTTTACTTTATAACTAACATCACTGGGTTTCAGTAATATAATAGCGGGCAAGGTTGGAAAATGAAAACATTTCTTCAGCCGCCATCTGTACTTTTTTGAAGGCGTGGGATGTTTCGCTCCTCATTCGAAGAGCTTCGTCAGCGAAGTAAAGCTGTGCTGGTACATGCATGACAATGCGCAAGATGGATAAAAATAACTGGTTTGCCTCACCAGAACAGCCAGATCGGCTTGTGACGCTCCTCCGATCATATTGGGCACAAAACTCTTGTGTCCAGGGGCATCCAGGATTGTGAAGTGTTTTTTCTCTGTCTCAAAATATGCCCTTCCCACCTCCACGGTCTTTCCTTTGTCTCGCTCTTCCTGGTTCGTGTCCAGAGCCCACGACAGGTACCTGCGGTGGATAGAACAGTCACTCAAGGTACCGTATTTTCTGGAATATAAGGCGCTATGGGCGGGACTTTCTGAAAATCCACAATTCCCAGCTCAATTTGTTGCAGTTTTAGCATACTTCTGATGTCAGTTAGGAAACAAAAAATGGCGTCGGTTGTCCTTTTGGACACCTTACCATGTCCAAAACTTAGTATTTTAGTTAGTATTTTGTTGGGTTAGCATTACATTAAGTTACAATTGGGTCAATTTTGTTAAAAACTGACCGCTGACATGCTTTGTTGCAGTAGGAAAGTATCTTAGGTATGTGTCCGCCTCATAATTAAGGTCTTAGTCACTGAATTGTATTTATTGTGTTGGTGGTGACACTAAGAGTTATAAAAATGATGTCTTTGCTTTTACACATGTGGTGGTTTTTGTGACATATTCAGCACTCGTTCGGCCGGTAGCCTATTTGGACACTTATGAAATAGAACCCAAGCTGTGCTCACCATGTCTCTCTGTTTTTTTCTTTCGCTTCCCTTTCATATTTTTCCAAAGTTCGTTTTTCCACCATTCCAGTTAAATACCTGAGAGAAACACACATAAAGAGCAACTTTAAGAGAAAAGCCGCTTTTCTAAAGAGAGGTCAAATGCTTCATAATGTAAACTCACATGATTTGTCCACCAATAGTTGATTTTCCAGCATCTAACAGTGAAATTAAAAAAAAAAAAGGATGGTTACGATATTAAACTGTCATTTTGCAGTCATTATCCATCAATGATGCCATGAAAGGTACGCACCCACGTGACCAATGAAGACAACATTCACGTGTTCTTTCTTGGGGGCGTCTGGTGTTGAAGCCGCCACTTTAGGCAGAGGTATCTCCTCCTCTTCCTCCTCCATGATCATCTCATCCTCATTTCTGTCAGTGCAGGGTGGACAATCCCCCGTCACACCCGAGTCCTGTTTTCCGCTACCACCGCCTCCGCCCGGTTCATCTTTCAGCTCCCATGTCTCGTCGTCGGCTGCCATGTCTGTCTCTGAGCTGCCGTTCTCAACTGGAGCTGCTAACAAACAAGTCACTAGCTGATTCTGGGCCCAATGCTTATCAAAACTGTTACATTGAAGTTTTGTTTTGAAATGTAATTGTTCTTATACATGTATGTGGTTCATATAAAAGTTGGAATCATTGGTCTTGATAGAGTAAATGCTATGTGCGTAGGAGGGTGGAAGCATACTTTGCCCACCTCTGATATAACCAACCAATGTTTAATCTGCTGGGCACAACTTGTCAGAAGTGAAAATCCAAATCGATAACCTTGGGTGTGCAATTTAGACCAATATAAAGTCTACGTCGGGAAGTGGGGCAGTGAGGTTGCATCATGGTCGCCCAATGGAAGCAATTCAAATAAGGTTCACTATGTGAAATTGAACAGATTGTTGATTAGTGTAATGATTCAACCATTGCTGTGATAAAGTGGGGCGCACCCCTGTACTTGACCGCACATTTACGTTCACATCACGCGGTTTCGTAACCGAACGACAATCACATTTTGTCGTGATAGTTCATTCATTGTGCGTGCATACCGACTGTCTGTGCCACTTCCATGCTGCTACCAACTGGATCAGGGGTACCTTTAAATGAAAGGGAAAAAAAAACATTTTAGACGATAATTGTTATTAATCGCAACGTACTGGCCACGTTTAAGAAAATATGGGAGTCGTTTCGGTTATGAATGAGCTAAACCGGTGACGACACGGAGTCGACGTGTTACAAGTGAGCGACGAAAAACGTGCTAACTCGAGCGGCGTTAGCAAGATAGTTAGCAAGTTAGGCTAAGTTCCAAACTGAATCCTAGCATTCGTTTTTAACTTACCATCAGAAGGGGGCATTCCGGTAGCGTTGCTTTGAGTGAAGGTAGGAACGAACACCGGGGCGTTGAGGTTGGGGACAAACGGCTTAGCGTTGACATTGAGTGCGGCGAAGGCGCATGGGAGAGCCGCCGAGGTAGCCGGGGCCTCGGCGTCTTCTTCCAGCTCCCACGAATCCGGAGCAGTGTCTCTGAGGTCCATCGCTCTTTTTTTAACGCGGTTGAGATGCTAACCTATGCTGGTAGATATTTGTTGTTTTACTTAAAAAATAAAGCGGTTAGTTAGGAGTAGGTTTAAACACTTGACAACGCTGTTGGTGAACTTCCCATTGCTATGCTGCTCTGACAAGCATATGGAGCGCGCAGCTGAGGAGTTGTTCGATGTACGTCCCGTGGTCGCCACTAGGCGTCACTAGCGGTTCTATGCTGGCTGTGATGTGCGGTTTACGACGGGAATCAGCGGTTTACGGCAGCCGCCTCACCCGAATAAGGATGTTGGTCAATCACATTTTATTATATGTAACTCATTCAGTGCCAGACGTGCAAAAATGTGTCCATTACAGTGTCAGAGTTTTTGTCATTTTCACTTGAATTCCAGTATCCACAGAATATTGAGTTTTAGGACTACATAAACATTCATTAGTGTTATAAACCATAGACTCGCTTCCTTCATCATAAAAAAGTTATTTCATAAATTATATGGATCTGGAGTTATATGAACGTGAAATGAGGGCAGCTGTCCAAAATACAATGCGATACATTGGTTTATATAGCGCTTTAACAACAGCTGAAGCTGGAACAAAGCGCTAATGTAGAAAAAAGGCAAATACTGCACCCTTGTGGAAAAGAAAAAAAAAAACATTGACAGAAGCCATGGCCACTGCTTTATCGACACCCAAGCATGAAAAAAAAATGGGAATGGCACTGTACGTGATATTTTCAATAATAATAATAATACATTTTAGACTATTTCAGTTTTATTGTCAAATAATGCACAATTTGACCAATGGAATAAATGCACTGGAACGAGGAACGAAATTATGAAATAGTCATAAAAAAATCTATTTTGGAACAGCTAAAGTGTAAACAATGAAACAATTATCTGTTACGATCTGTCACTCTTTTGCATCTGCGACTCCTCCAGCTGTGATGGCAAAAGTGGCCTCATTCTCAGGCATATCTGGGCTGGCAAAGCAGATAAAAACATTTGCAAATGTAAATTATGCATACATAGTTTCAATCTGTGATTTTGTTATGAAAGTGACGCTTGTCGTACCTGTCAAATATTTTGGCAATTCTCATCTCAGCGCGACCTTTCCTCAAACTCAACCTTGTGGTGGAAGCGTGGGCCAGGATGTGCCCGCCGATCGGCTTCTTTGGATCAGCTTGGAATCTAAAATGGAAATTAAAGCAAAAATTGTTTCGTCATAGCCCATCACAATGTTCAACCAAATGTGAACGTGCAAACATTTCATCTCTTACGTCATCCCAGCGCCGGGATCAGCGGTCATTTGGTTGGTCACAAACACTGCAACGTTGTACTCTGTAAGTAAAAATAAATACATACATAAATAATGCAGAAAATGTCCACATTATTTTTTTATCCTTTAGACACGATTCCCTATTGTTTTTCTTTTCCAATTCTGATTTGAATATTCTGTATGGGAAGCATCTGTAATTTCAGTGCTTTAAATGAAGTACACACCATTGAAAACCATTGTAAGCAGAGTAAAGTTCTTGTATAGCGATTTTTTAAGTATTTTAACTTGTTAATTTATATATAATTCCTCCATCTTTCTTCCTATTAACTAATCAACAATCTCAAATGTAGTTGAAATGTTCTTGTAAATACAAACCCAAAAATCAGACTAAAATATGCAGATTAAAATCTAAACTCATCAATAGCACGAACACTCCGACTATAGAAACAAAGACCTTCAGAGATTTTTTGCAACTTGGAAAGCATCTGGGCCAATTTCTGCTGCCTCTCTGCCAATTCCCCTCGGCCTGAGAAGTCGACTCTGAACAGAGCCATGATGGAGTCAATAATCTAAAGAGCACATTTATGAGAAAAAAAAACTCAATTGGATGAATCACGGTATTTAAAATGGAAAGTCTGGCACTCATTCATAAAGTTGGTCCATACCAAAAGCTTGAAGACTCCTCCTTCCTCATGAAATTTCCCTGCGACAAAGTCCAACAGCTCCATCTGATGTTCACCTGAAGGAAGAGCATAAAAAATGACTCGTGTTATGAGATAAAGGCATCAAAATCAGTGAATACTATCAGAATGCGGCTTCATGGGGAGAGCTTCCCCAATGTGAGCGTTCTTTAAAGTTGTTGTTTTCGTTTACAAGTGCACCCTGTGCAGCAGAGCCCCCAAAGTTGAAGACCACAAAAGTAGCCTACTATCTGGAGCTCCAAAACTATTAATTGTCTCTTGGTGTGAATGCGAGTATAGATGCTCCCTAATTGCGACTGATTTGTTCATAAGGTGAATGTGTTCATAAGTTGAATTTGTTCGTAAATTGAATGTACGTTTAAGGTTTATATAATAAGAATAATACATTGTATTTATAAGCGCCTTTCAAAACTCTCAAGGTCACTTTACAGTCACAGGATCAGTTTTTCAGTGGGTGAGTAGCGGCAGCCACACGCGCCAGCATTTACTCAACCCGGAATAACTCAAATAGATAGAAAGTTAGCTAGCTAGCTAATAGATAACTAGCTCAAAATGGTGTCAACAAACTGGGAAGGAACTATGGATTGTCTATATTGTACACATCCAAGTGTGATGATTTATATAAGTAAACTGTATTGGTTTCGATTGAAAAAAATTATAAAATATATGATCTATAAAGATATGTGCACGTACAACTGGAAAGAATACTACATACAGTAAAGTCTCGTTATATCGATATCCAAGGGAGTCCGAAAAAATATCGATATAACCGGGACTATCGATATATCCGACCCTGTTTGCATGTAATTTTCTCCGTGCGTGCATAGAAATGGTATCGATATAACCGGGACTATCGATATATCCGATATCGATATAACGAGACTTTACTGTATGTTAGAGAGAAAAAATGTTCATATGTACCGTTCGTAACTTGAATGTTCGTAAGTAGGGGAGCGTCTGTTTGTGGTTGTAATATTTTCTATTTTTTGTAATTTTTTCAAAAATGCAATCAGAGTAATTAGTTCAAATACCAATTTAACAGAAAATGTATATTTTGATGTATATTCTTACTCGTATAGGCTCGAGCATATAAAACATTATCAAGGACGGCATCGTGGTCCAAATTAAACCGTTCAGCAATGTCTCTCAGTCTATCTGGACGACTGTAATGGTGAGTCATTAAGGGCAAATTATTTTTTTTTAAATGAGACAAGCAATAAACAAATAAAAACGAACAAAAATAGTCATCAGTGTGAGGATACAAAGTGTTTTCTGTGTCAATAAAGATGACCTTCCCGCCTGAGTAGCCATCTTCTCCTGGCAGCTGAGCGGTAACTGCGACAAAAACACCAAAGCGGAGAATAAATGATTTATTTATGATTTGTGTTTTTTATTTTGTTATTTTAACATAACATCATACGTACCGCAAAGTGTGTGGGAAAGCTGTGTTTTTCCTGTACGGAACTCTACAATGACATCATGTTTTAACCAAGATACACAGTGGATCGAAGGAAAAAAAATACCGTATAAAAGGAGCCTATTATAAAAAACAATAGCCTACCTCCAAAGGCTTCTGTGATAGACATGCTCTCCATTCCTCCACCTAACAGTTTACTGTCTCGACAAACCCGCAGTAAAATATCAGTTGGCGTTCTCAAAAACCAAAAATATTAACGTGATAAAATTACAACTCTATACAATACAAAATCATGTCTTAACTCCAACTCCTGACTCCCGGTTGTGATGTGGAAAACTTGCTTCCGTTTGGCGCTATACTCAAAAGCAGTCTGGAAACCAATATTCTATGAGCACAAGGATGATCTATAAAGTTGTAACTGCTCAATTTAGCTCATACCCATAGTCTGAAACATTTAAGAGTTTTACCAGAATTTTTCCAGTGGCTTCCTTGATTTTTTCCACTTTAGCTTCAGACAAACCCTTAATGTTGCACAATGCCTTGCGAGTTGTCATCTGGATTCCTTTAACAGTGCAGATACCAACTGCCTTCAGCTTTTTGAGATCTGCCATATTCTGTCATGACAAATAGGAAAGATTTCATATTTAAATATTGGCTTGGTGATAAATGTTGACTTTTATTTGACGTTTCTTACAATCCCATGTTTTTGTAGAAGGTCAATATCTTGGAAAAATGAATCCTGTTTGGGAGGGAAACAAAGTCCAAATCGGCATGAAAGTGCAGTGTTCTGTGAGAAAAATCTCCATTGGATAATACTGTAATGGCTCGTGGAGATACGGTTTTGCCATTGCCTGTTAAATCATTCATTCATTTTCCATACAGCTTTATCCTCACTATGGTTTGCTGAAGCATATACCAGCTGTCTTTGGGCAGTAACCTGGGGACACCCTGAACCGATTGCCAGCCAATAGGGCACAACCATTCGTACTCACATTCACACAAATGGATTTGAAGTGTTCAATTAGCCTACCATGTTATTTTGGAATGTGATTAAATAAAAATGTTTTCACTTAAAATCTGTTTCACCTCCTCATCCGCAAATGAAGCATCGTCTTCAACAACTTGATCTTCTGAGACTTTCATTCCTTAATGCCGTGTGTTCACAAGCTTTTGAGAATTTTCTGACGTTTCGTTTTTTATGTCGTAGCTAAATTAGCTTTAGCCGAAGGTCGTCTTACGTCTTTGTTAGTCTTGTGTTTCGAAGCCTAACAACGAAATAAATCTGACAAGGTAATACATTCCAGTACTTGCGTAAACATACAAATTACGTTTCCCCAGTAGTTTAGTATGACGGTAATAAATTAAGAAGCAACACACGCATTGGCCCAATGTAGCATAAAGGTAATACATTAAGAAGCAACACGCCCATTGGTCCACCTTAGTGTCGATCTAATGAGTGGCGGGAATGGGACTTCGCCTATGAAAGATTCAGGGGAAATGGGAATTTCACCTTTTTCATAACCAGCCGAGCCATCGAACACAATGAATGGTGAGTTCACGTATAGGAGTCGATTGGGACTTTATGACAATGAATTTGTAGTAACTATCGAATCGATTGGAATTACGATATGGTCTTCCAAGCATTAAAAACAATAGTGAATAGCAGTTAGGGTCTCAAAGAGTTTTGAATTGTGGTGCTACAAGCTTGAACTTTAATAGTAAAGCCAGTTAACATTGTCCTTATCTTCGCTAGAGAATTAGAGGACTCATATAAAGGGGTAGCACCGAAATATTTTTTGCCACACATTGAAAACACTTAATTTAAAACACCAAAACACTAATATGTTGTCGTTTCATAAACTTTTCCGAAGAACAATCAGAAGCAGAGTATGATGTCAAACTGGGACGGGAAGGCAACACCCAACATAGCCTCATTCAGCTCCCAGAAGCTTCCAAGACATATTTATTTCCTTTCAACAAATATTAAACGTAATGTCACTTACTGCACGATTCAGACCAGCCAGTGAACTTACAACATATCCTGTTCTTACATGTGGAGGAATGATTCAGATCACAAAAGCATTTCAGAACACAAAAAGCTGACTTAGTGTGTGTAATCTTTAACTGCCTCTTTCTTCCATGTAGCCCGTTTAGCTGATTTCCCTGACAACACTTAAGTCGGGATGCTAAATGCATGTATACATATATTAAAAAAAGATGGAAGCACTGCTCCTGAAAAATCAGTCTCTGCATGCTGTTGGAGGAAGGAGAGACAGAGTGAAAAACATGTGAAAAGAGGCCATATTTGCATGGGATCCGACGAGCTAAGAGCGATGGAGTGGCCTAAAGGTTGCATGACCTGTGTGAAACTAAAATCTTTTTTTTTGTCATTTCTTTGTTGCAGCAGTTCTTTGCATTTCTGCACGGCCTCTCTGTCTCCCCTTTGCGGCCACAAGCACAGCATTATCGTGACAGCACACACCCCAGGTTTGAAGTGGGAATGCTCCTCAGATCTTTCCTGGCGGGGCTGATGGCAACATGCCTGGCATCCCACCAGACATTCCGGTGTTGGGCCCTAACAAGATCTAAGGAGAAAAAATGTGATGTTAATCATGTATCGTCCACTTCTATGAGACATTGTGCTCAAATGTAGAGATATGAGGTCTTCTGGGGTTTAGGCTAAAAGGAATTGGGTACTGCAGCACAGTTTATGGCTCAAATTTCTGCACTTCTTTGTCTGATGCATCTTGCTTCACATACATATTCTGAATGAGGTAGGTTTTAGCTTCAAATAAGACTAAAATTGGAAACTATTACAAAAAAAAAAGAATGTTGCATACAGAATTAGTGTGCAATATTTGATTGCTGCCATCAGATAGTTTTTTTTTCATTCCAGTGTGCATTTTAGATTGAGAGAGAAGCACAAATTCCCAATTTAGTACCAATTTCATTACCCCTGACAACCAGAGGCTGTATTAAGCAAATGGTTGCTCGGTTTTACCAATTTAGCAGGTTTGACACCATATTTTGCAACTAGTCTACATAACAACTAGTCTCCCCCAAAAAAAGTTATGCGGTTAGTCTTGACACATTTTTAGAAATAGGCAGATTATATGACTCAGATAAGTATCTGCATCAAGGCAAGTAAAAATTAGATCTGTGACTGTAAAATGCCCTTTAGAATTTAGAAAATGAAACGTAAAATGTATTATTATTATGATGATGATTATTATTAAAAACCGTTTTCATAATGTCTCACTACTCTTGCCTGCTCTCTGCTCATAATAGTCTGAACTGCTCTAGATATCAGGTTCGAATGCTTTTATGTTGTGTTTTTCCATAGTTTTTTTTAGGGATTAATCATAACTTGCCATTGAATGTGTTATTGAGAGGCGGCTTATATACAAGTGTCTACTGAAGGCCCAGAAACCAAAATCACAGTCTGTGAATGCGATTAAAACTATGTCATAATTGTTAAAGATGTGCAAATCACCTGTCTCTGCTGCTGTAACTGCTGCTGCTCCAGCTGTAACCTCTCTGTCTCGAACACCACAGGTAACACCAGTATCATGAAGGAAGTCGTTCCGACCCAAAGGACCGAGCGAGAAAAACTAGAATAAAGCAAGATGGAATAGCATCAGAACAGTTGGTATTTGAATATGAAATGGCTAAGATGTCCGCCGGTGATCTTAATGTCAATAAAATGGAAGCAAATATACCTGTAAAACTTCTTGGCCAGTGAGACCGAACACTGTGCTGAGAACTCCGCAGCTGTACGGACTGTGTCAGGAAACATCTCTGTCAGGCCCCACAACCTCTCGCCTAGGGTCTCATCAAGCTGAATGAAAAACACACCAAACAGTCACATATGACCTCACCAAAATCGCATTTCCATTTTATTTGATGAGTAACAAACTATCATAAATCACGTGTTAATTGAACTTCGCTTGTGCCCTGTTTTCGTTTTTTAATTCATTTTATTGTGCACCTGGCAGATAATGGGATGTTGAAAAATACTAAAATGAAAAATACTTTTTGGGGTTATTTAAAAACGCCGTTTATGGCTTGGGTGAATAAAGGGATATAACGCTGACTTATCGACAGTATTATTCATTTATAGCAGTGAGCTAGCTACTTAGCTTGGCTGCATAGTTGCTACTGCTTTAGCTAGAAACTCTAAACAATTTGATACAACTTTATGCTTCATAGATAAGTTAAATATGTACTATAGACCGATTGGGAACTCACATCATCGTCGTCATCGTCGTCGATTTCGCCCTCAGGTGGCCGGGTAGCCACCGGGCCCGCAGTGGGGGAAAGCTCTTCGATTCCGGACATGTGTTCTCTCTTCTGTCACGCTACAAAAACGTCTCGTCGGTTCAACGGCAGGCAGTGTAACCAAGCTCGACAAACAACACAGCGATGTCGATTGTTAAATGACGAAAATTTTAACTGCTAATGCTACAATCAATGCTAGCAAACGTGCATTAGTGTGACTCTGAGGTCATGGGCGGATCGCATGCGCGTGTGGAAGGTAGTTTGTGACGTCACTGCAAGGTCATTTGGTACGTTGCCCAAAATAAAGCACCGCCCTCTAGCGTGTGGAAGACTAAATGCAACCACTAAATGTTTTGAACTGACCAAAAATAACATGTTTTCACTAAACCAGTTCCCTTATGGAACCTCGGCTGAGCATGGAACCAAAACACGTTCAAGTATTTGGCGCTACATAAGTGTAAACAACACGTTGATCAGGGTACAATATATAAATACGTAACATTGTACTGAATAGGAACACATTTTCGTCACTTTGTGTTGTTGAGCGTCGTTTGGACCGGATGTGGATTGTTTTTCCCCTGCATTTTTGGCTACGACATTCATTAAGAATGCTACATCTTCGTGTCTGCACATTCCACCATGACATCTCTGATCCACCGGTGAAAAGTATGCTTTGATTGATCCTCTCCTCTTTCATCTCGAACTGCTTCATACAACAAAGAGGGTGCAGAAAGTGCTTAAGATTAAATGACTGCTTGTTGTGTCAAATTATTTTTTTTTGGTACAGCCATTCCTGTATTTTTTTTTTTTTTTTTTTTTTTTGCTCTTGTGAAATGTAAATTTCTCCACTGTGAGACAAATAAAGGTTTATCTAATCGAATATAATATAATCTAATCTTAGATATTTAACTGTATGACATAACACACTGAGCATTTACGTTTTCATTCATGTCTCTGAATACTTCTTGCCTTCATGTAGCCATTTTCCTTAAAATTGCTTGATTAAAATATATTTGTTCAAGTTTTTAAAACAAATGTAAAACAAACATGATGAAAGTGTCAGTAAAAATATGTTGTACTATGGATGTGTACTTAATTAACGTGTTTGTTGTTATTTCAAACAGGTTTCTAAAAATAAACAATAAAGTGATTATTTTAACGTTGTAGTGTAGTTAAACATCTAAGATGGGTTATCTCTGTTCGTTTGAGAAATTACAAAAGTTCACAAAGCGTGGCACGACTCTTTCACATGAACAAAATAACGATAACAAGCTGTAAAATATTAACTTAACGAAGTTATGCAACATTTACTTAAACTCTCACACTTGTATGATGTCGAAAACATGTTTGACTTTTCATCGTTCACGTAAATAGCCCGTGTTTTTATTCCTGTTTTTTGGGAGGGATGCAGGGATTCCTTGTTTACATCCTCGCAGAGTACGCGGCGGGGGCGGGTGTAACTCCGCCCTCATTCTTTGACCCTGACGTCATTGTCACTTGTTTTTTTTTTATGAATGAAAGAATCCCACCTCAGAGAGCAGCGAAGTCATTCCGGGAAAAGGCGGACTGACATTTTGTCGCTTAGAGGCAGTGGCGAAATTGTCACATTTTAGTACTACGCAGACATAGAATAGTTTTATTGCGAGTCGATCACAACAGGAATTTAGCCCGGGAGGAAACATAATCATCGGAAAATCGCTACATAACCCAAGAACAAGTGAGTGGGGCAGCTGTTTACTTTAATCTTTCCGAGCCGACACCACTGATGCTAAAGATGCTAATAGCTCGAATTACTAGCACGTTCAAAACAGCGTGGATGGTGTTTATTCTCCATCACAAATAATCGTATATCGCGCTATTTGCGGAACGAATTAGATTTCGTAATGGGTGTAATTACTCGCCGAAACATATGTAATAACAGCACAGTTTTACAGTCATGCTAAAATGGATGTCGAATATAGCCCATATGGCTGTTTACTACCCCAAACTGGCCAGTTAGTCTGCCATAGAAAGGAAGTGGCAATGAAAATGTTTTCTATGTTGTCGTTTACATACTTACGAGGCATTTATAGCGCATTAAAATATTGTTGCTGTTGCATGGCGACGTTGCGTTCGCTTGTTGCTCTCGTGTTCGGTAAACTTACATGTTAAACAAAACAGTCGTTCTTAGGTGGTATTTTCAGACGAGACTATACGCGGATATCCCGTACTCTTGTGATAAATATAGCAACGGCTAGGTTTTACTGGGATTGTTGACTGGTCGCGACCGGTTTAGCTTTTAGCAGGGCGATTTGTGTATTGCTGAATCACCATGACTTTACGAAACGACAGTTTACAGTCCCACCGGCTGTCGGGACGCCAATGCGGTTGTGGCTACTTCACGCCCCACGCTTTTCGGGAAATTCCACAAACTGTATGCAAAATTACAGAGCGTTGTCGGTTTCATCTTATAAACAGTAGACGTTCCTCATATTGGAAAGCCTTCACGTGCTCTGAGCTCGTTCCCAGTTGAGGGAAGTGGACTTAAACTGAATTGAGTGTCTCATAGTTCGCTAATGTACTTGGAATGTGGTTTGAAATGACACCGAACAGCAGCAAGTGACTTCGGGGAAACACTAATTGAGCACCGAGCTTTTTCATTTTGAAATAAACAAAGAACATGAAAGTGAATGAAATAATTAAATCCATAAGTGAAAAGGATGCTTTGATCCTCTTTTTTCATCTAGAACTGCTTTATACAACAAAGAGGATGTCGAAAGTGCTTAAGATTGAATTAATGTCTTTGTATTGTCAGTATTCTTTTTTTTTCTATTGACTTCAAGATGGCGCCGCGAGAATGGCTGCCTTTCCAGGATCTCCTGTATTTTATTTTTCTGCCTTTTCATGTCCTTTCCTCTTACTGTCATCACTTTGCTGCTGTGAAATATAAATGTATGCATTGTGAGACAAATAAAGGCTAATCCAATTCAATCATTATCATACTTGCTGGAGGAAGTACAGTACAAGGAGTCCATACAGCCCTTATCACAATGTGATTCATTACAAAACCAAACGAATAGCAAAGAATACACCAACACAAACATTGCCCTTGTCTCCATAAATGTATTTTGTACTGCATGAATTATGTCGATTTAGATGTCTCCCATATTTAACCGTGTAGTTTTACAAAGTCTACACACCATATTAGGTTGTGTGGCCTTTTCTTGAGAGGTAGCCTTTCTTTGTATTTGATGTTCAACAGAACCAATTGGAATTGCCAGGAAGGCAGATTTAAAATGATTAAAAACGTTGAACATTGTTGACTACAATGAATACACACAACAAGCCTTTTCTCCTTACAATCCCAGGACTTTTTTTTCCCAACAAACCGTTTTGAATAAACCTAATTGAGACACCTCATGTGCTTAAAGGGGATCAAAGTGCTTACAGAGGTGAAATAACGCAAGGTCAACATTAACAAGGAAGTGCACGCTGACAATTTTTCTCACACGAAGCATACTTCCTTCTCCGATAAAGAGCGAAAAATAAATAAATCATTGCCTTAAACAATGAAAGTCATTGTCTCCATCCCACAGATTATTTTACCACAATGTACTTGCGTGCTTTTTTATCACTCTGTATAAAACCTCCCGTTAAAGTCAGCGCGGCAGTGACCCGATATAACCCGCAGGCCGAAACAACTGACCTTAAGAGGAATGTAGGAAGTCACACACCGCCTGTGTGCGGGCTTAATGTTAGATAAGATGATAACGTTTCTAAATAGAGCTTCTCAAAGACGCCATACGGTTAAACAAACACTTCTGTTAATGTAAGCATGAGTTCCATGTTATCCAAATGCCCATACTTAGTTTGATTTTGGCTAATTCTGTTTTGGTTAAAACTACAAAGTTCCCATTTGGCGCTTCATCATCATTCGGACATATTTGTGGCGTGATATCTTGTGAATAAGACTGTACTCATTTGTGAATAAGACTACTCATTCTCATTTCGTTTAATATGTCTTAAACCATTAAACTCTATGGTTTAATGGTTAATTTACCACTTCTTACAGTGGTGCATTGTGTTTAATTTTGTTCTCTGATAACCTTTTTTCCCTTAAAAATAAAACAAGAACACTCAATCGTATTGTACTTGCTTATAATGGTACGATAAATACTTTTTTTGCATCATGATTTCATGCTCCTATCATCACTGCCATTTGCCACAAAATGGCGGCACGGTACAGGCATAATAGCAGTTTCATTAGGTATATATTGGATTGGATTGGATTGGATTTGCCTTTATTAGTCTCACAGTGGAGAAATATTAGCTGTCTGGCTAGCTAGCTGGTTATCTAGCCAGCTATCTGGTGGCTATCTAGCTAGCTAACTATTGGCTAGCTGGCTATCTACTTATCTGTTAACTATGTATTAGCTGGCTAGCTAACTATTTGAGTTATTCCGGGTTAAGTAAACACTGGCGCGTGTGGCTGCCACTGCTGACCCACAGAAAAAGGTATCCTGTGACTGTCAAGTGACCTTTTGAGTTTTGAAAGGCGCTTATAAATGAAATGTATTACTATTATTATTATTATTATTATTATTATTATTATTATTATTCATTCACTCATTGACTCTGGAAGCTGCATTTATTATGTTTTTTTTTTTACAAAGGATAAAGAATATAATCCAGGATAATTTTTTGATACATGTCTGTCTACACGTGTTGCTGCACCAATATATGTTGCCTAAAGCGCCTTATTGGTGTTTGTGTTGTTAGCTAGTCTGTGTTGTTTTGCATTGTAAAAATACAGCTGACTCTACTGTAGGGGCAGGGTAGACAGTAAAGAGGCTTAGATGTTTTTCTGTGGGTGAGCAGCGGCAGCCACACGCGCCAGCATTCTCTCAACACGGAAGTAATTCAAATAGATAGAAAGCTAGCTGGTACATAGCTAATAGATAGCTAGCCAGATTCTTGTGAGTTTTGAAAGGTGCTTATAAATGAAATGGATTATTATTATTATCATTGTAAAATATATTGAAAAAACAGCAATTAATCATCATATTCACTCTTTGAGAGTCTCCAGGGAAAAAAAAAACTTGCGTGAATCCTGGATGTCAGAACGCTGATGCGGATGTTGCAAATCCTCATGCCACCGTGATGCTCCGTAAACACTGAAAGGAATAAAGATCAGTCAGCAAAAAAAAATCAATATTCCCAACAGTCTATTTTTTAATGTATGTGTCTGTCTCTGTAGCGTTCCACCATTACACCAATTGTACATGGTGTTATATTGTGTTACGTAATGGGCACAATATAATTGTGATTCCAAATGCAATAAAATAACATTTTCATGCTTATTTCTAATTAAAATGTACCACAACTATATGACATATTTCTGTAGCTGCAGTGCGAATGCTTTTGGGCAGTTGGCAGCGCGTTGACAGGAGGAAGTGTTGCTTAGGACACCTGCTTTTGAGCAAGCGAAAGGCCAAAAAGCCTTAGTAACTTCCCCCTTTGCCACCCAAGCCAACAAAGGGGCTTGTCACTTTCATGCGTGTGTGCACACTCACACATACACACACAGATATCAAGCCAAGGAATTATTCAAGCGGGGAATGAGAGCTGTGCGGCCACTTCTCCTTTTCTCTGACTTGCATGACCGCCGATCTTGTGAGCGGACAGAAATGTCAGGCGAGATATGAGCCAAAACGTTGTGATGCCCTGACTCGCATGTGACAACAGTGAGACATCAACTTACGAACTTAATTGGTTCCCAGACAGTGTGTGTAAGGTGAAAAGTGTGTATCTCAAAAAACAATTTCCCATAGGAAACCATTAAAATGGTAATAATCTGTTCCCGGGTTTCCATAAAATATACTTTTCAACTAAATAAGCCTTAAAACTACACACAACATACCTTGTTCTATGTATAATAAATGTGCTATTGTATTGTAATGAAAGAAATACACTGCATTGCATCATAAAGTCACTTCATTTGCATTTGTGATGGTCATTGATGGCTTGATGGAATGGCGTTGGAGGTCGAAGGTCAAAGGGAATTGCTGTTGTGAGAGGCACATGACATGAGGACTGTAATTAAAGAAATAAACTGTGCTGTAAAATAAAGTTTTATTTACCTTTTTGATGGTCGTTGATGGCTTATGGAAGGAGAGTCACCTTCCATAAGGACTGTTGATAACTTAACCTCTGGTGCTGTTCGGTCGTGTGCTTCCGCCGAAGATCACTCCTCCAGCCGTGGTGGGTGTGTATTATGAAAATAGTGCTTATTATAAGGTTTAATTTTCTGAAATTTGAAGTTTGTAAGATAAGGTGTTTGTAAGTTGAGGTCTCACTGTACTCAAAAAAAACATTCCCACACATTTTTTTTTTATGAATGGTGTTTGTTTCTTCTCAGAGAGTCTGAATCTGTGCTGACTGGTTCTTGGGAGCGGGGGGAAACCCGAGGAGAGTGGGATATCATGACGACAGAGAGAAACAGCAAAGCCCTGAAGGTAACACGCACAAGCAGGAAACAGTTGGACACGCTCATTCATATCTATTGAAACAATGTAAAAAAAACATTCATTGTAAAATGTTATGATTTTTCTAGGAATATTATAATTGGTAATTTGCTTGCAAATGT
This sequence comes from Hippocampus bargibanti, assembly GCF_051943395.1. NCBI lineage: Eukaryota > Metazoa > Chordata > Actinopteri > Syngnathiformes > Syngnathidae > Hippocampus > Hippocampus bargibanti. The sequence continues at coordinate 3,196,974 of NC_142748.1, read as the reverse complement.
AAAAAAAAGTGACCTTTTCTAAGAAATTGAGACTTTTGTTTTAATTTGTTGAGGTCAAGCTTAAAAATAAAAATAGCTCAAAAACCTGATGTGCTCGGAAAAAAGTACAGATATGTATATACGTATATACACATATATTTATATGTATACACATATAATAATAATAATATCATTTAAATGTAGTCATTCACATGTATCATTTACATGTATTCATTTTCAAAACTTTTTCAAAACAAGGTCACTTTTAAATACACACACACACACACACACGCACGCACGCACGCACGCACGCACGCATATATATATATATATATATATATATATATATATATATATATATATATACACACACACAGTAAAGTCTCGTTATATCGATATCGGTTATATCTATAGTACTGCTTATTACGATACTATTTCTATGAACGCAAGGAGAAAATTTACATGCCGCAGGATTGGATATATCGATAGTCCGGTTATATCGATAGTTTTTCCGACTCCCGAGAATATCGATATAACGAGACTTTACTGTATACATACATACATACTTGCAAATCTCCCCATTGTGGGACGAATAAAGGTTTTCTTATATACATACATATATATCTATATCCATAAATAATAATACATTTAATTTATTAGCTCCTTTCAAAACTCTCAAGGTCACTTTACAATCACAGGTTAAGTTATATATATATATATATATATATATATATATATATATATATATATATATATATATATACATATACTGTATCTATATACATACATACATACATATATATCTATATACACACATATCTATATACGTACATGCATATATACACATATACACATCTATACATACACATATACATGCACGCACACACCGACACACATATACATATATATATACATTAATGAATATTTAAAAAATAGCTTTTTTTCGACTGTCAGTTGTGTTTTTTTAAAACTCACTTGCATTTTCTGTCGCCATGCTTCCACTCATCCAGGTGAAGCAGGAATGTGGCGAGAACGTGCCTTTCCTGTCAGATAGCGAACTCATGTCGCTCTCAGTGCGGGAGCTCAACCTTCACTTGCGAGGCATGTCCCGCGAGGAGATCCAGAAGCTGAAACAGCGCAGGCGCACCTTGAAAAACCGCGGCTACGCCGCCAGCTGCCGGGTCAAGCGGGTGTCCCAGCGTGAAGCTCTGGAACAACAGAAAATGGAGCTTCAGAGGGAGGTGGACCGATTGGGGGCCGAGAACGCCGGCATGAGGAAAGAGCTGGAGGGGCTCGGCGCTCGCTTGGCTGCACTGCAGAGGTTCGCCAGGGGCCTGGAAGCCGGCGGGGGGAACCTGCTAGCGACCGCGCCGCGCCTTAACACTGCATCTGTTATCACCATCGTCAAGAGTCCAGCGCAGCCTCCGCCCCAGAGGGACCACGGATCTCCTTAGGCTCTATAAGCTGACTTATGGGATGTGAGACATACAAACACGTACGTAGACGTCCGCGAACATACACAATGGAACAATATTAATAGGATGAGACAAAAAAACATCAGTGCTGTGCCCACATGCAGGAGTTATGGTGTGATATCATCAAGGACCAACCGAGCTTCTTCCTCAGTTGAAGCGCGTGCTACTGAGTAATTGGCGAACATTCACTTTTTTTTTTTTTTTTTTGGGGGGGGGGGGGTGGTTAGGATGTACAGTACTGTGCAAAAGTCTTAAACCAATCGCAACAAAAGGGGTCAACGACCTTTAGGGGGTACTCATGCAATGGTTTGTCCTGCATTTCTGAAATACTCAAATGAGCACATTTTTGTCCGAAATGACTTTTGTTTTGTCTAATAGTATATTTTTGATGCTGATTCCAAATGTATATTTCCTTTTTTTTTCTGTGCACAAAAGATTTTTGTGCGATTTGTTTTTTTAAGCTTCACCTCAACAAATTAAAACAAAAGATTGTCACGATTTGCAAGGTGGTGGATCTCAAAAAAGCAGGCAGGAGGGAGAAGCAGGGTGTATTTGACAAATTGTATTAAATTAAGTCAGCAGGAACAAAATATCAAACAAAAAGGTCCAAAGTAGCAAACAAAACAATGAATAAAACATGACAAGACAAAACAAACCTGACAGGGTGAAACAAACAATGACCCGGCCATGAATGGTCGTGACGGAAGTCCTTTTAACTGCCACTGATTAAAAGGACTAACACCTGCGCAGCTGCAGGCGTGACCCTACAGTGTTACCCGTTAGCCGCAAACTGAAACGACTCAGTTTCTAAAAAAAAAAAATACTGTTTTTTTTTTTTTTTTTACATTTGCTAGCAATAATTTGTTTCATATTCATAGAAATCCACAACAGCCCCATCACTGATGAGCTATTTTTAGAAAGGGCTTTTTAGCACCATGTTGGAGTGACCCCTGCCAAACACTTTTGACACGGTATAATATTAGAGGAAAGTAGTAAAATGGGGAGTGTCCATATTTGAGTATTATTTTTTTCCCGATTGAGGAGAGGTCATCCATTTTTTGACTTGAAAAAAAATCCAATTTGGTTTTGGTGGAAATATGGCATGAAGTGAGTTGAGGAGTTCCGTAAAACAGTCCTTTGCTGCTATCGGGAGGCATCTATTGCGAATGGTGTCAAAAACGTTCAGATTTTCACAATTCAACTGCTGTCAATGTTAAACTTCATTCTTTGAACCATTTTTGAATCGACAAGAAATTATCACGCAATTAAAGGACAACCGACACAATTTTTTTTGTTTCCTAACTGACATAAGAAAAACGTTTTATAGCATCTAAAATACCCAAAACACGCAGGCTGATATTTTTAGTCAGATTTTCACAATTCAACTGCTGTCAATGTTAAACTTCATTCTTTGAACCATTTTTGAATCGACAAGAAATTATCACGCAATTAAAGGACAACCGACACAATTTTTTTTGTTTCCTGACATAAGAAAAACGTTTTATAGCATCTAAAATACCCAAAACACGCAGGCTGATAATTTTAGTCAAATGCAAAACACCAATAAAAATGACTTAAAGTGTTCCAAAACTACTTCAAACTGACCTCAGAGATGCCGACTTTCAGAAGGTCCCGCCCCCTTGTTCGTGACGTCACGTAAGGACGTCTTACCTTGCTCTAGAATCAAAACAATGGATTCAGATTTGGAGAACATGCTTTCTTGTTACTCATGCAGTTATGAATACGATTCAAATAGTTCTGAAGAGGAAAGCATACATGTTTGCGATCGATTAAAGGAGTCCTTTCGTATCAATTTGAGCCGTCAGGACTCCAATGTAGCGTCCCGGAAAATGCACAAGATGGCACCCAAGCTACGCCGATGTGCTAACCAATCGACCACCCCTCCCCCCATTAATCCCTTTTTTTTTTATTAAAATTGAATCAAGATCACCCTAGCAATGTCAAAACAAGACTTTTCCATAGTACTGTGCACCGATGAAACTAACGGAATCCAAGCCTTGCTTACTAGTTGGCAGCTAAAGCACAATCCGACTGTCACCGGGTGCTGTTTTAAGCGACCTAAAGGAGGTGGAGCTTTTTGGCAATGTGACCAAAATATTAATAATAATAAATAAACATCAAAATATTGCAGTTGAGCTCCCACTATGGTTCTACAAACGTCTGCATTCCAGGTTATTTTATTTTCTGTTACCGCTGCCTTTAATGGCAAAACAGGGTTAGTGGGAAACGGATATATCCTGTCAAAGTGGGGTGATTTGAGGAACTCCTTAGGATGACTGATGTTCAGGGTTTGTACACCGACACAGTGCCTTTAGTGCGTGTGGGAGGTATCAAACCAAAACCGCTGACCGTCCATGACACTTTTTTTTCTGTATTGCTAAACTAGCATACTAGCTTGACTGTTCCTACCATGCAGTAACGATTCTGCTACGCGTTTTGCAGTGTAACTCGCCCGCGGACGATGGCCGCTCGACTCCCCAACATAATGTTGGTCTTTTTTGTTTAACTCGCGGCGACTCACTGCCGCCCCACATTCCTCTTTACGTGTTCTTCTTTGTAAAGTTTGTATGTGCAGTCGATTACGCCAATGTTGAGTGACATTTATCAGAGATATATTCTATATTTTATTTGTATTTAAAAGAAGTAGATATTTTCACAAGACAAGCTAACTGAGTGCTGTGACGTTATGTATGTTTTCAGTACTTCCATAGTTGGAAGTGGCGGGGCGGGGGCGAGGGGTGTTTTCATCATGTTTATTTGTGTTGTGTGACAACGATTCCTACTTCACGAAATGTTGAATTATTAGCGATGTAGAAATATGCTCAAAGTCATTGGCCATGTTGCTGTGTGATGATTTGTGCACGTGTGTTTTTTTTTTTGTTGTTGTTGCCATATTTGTACTGGATTGCCATAGTGGATTCTTGGAGGGATTTTTTTTGTGTGTGTGTAATGATTTACTTAAGTGTGTTATTCGTGTGGAAAGACAGATGAAAGAGAGAAGAAAGAGAAATGAGGATGTGAGAGATCGGGAGATGGATGGATGATGGAAAAATGAAAGTGGGAAAGAAAAGACGGGAGCAACTGAAGAGGTGAAACGTATTCACTTGAAAAACCTGCATAGAGATGAGTTATTACAAATTTTATCAACGGACAGGACCAGTGTTGAAAAATAATCAGATATACAAAGTTTATATTTAGCTCTATGAATATGCGTGGTTATTGAGAGAAAAAAAAAGCATTTATTATCTGTATTTCCAATGTCTCACCTCTTGTCAAATTGTGCTGGACGTTTTGTGAAACTTGCAAAACAAAAATGGTCTTTGTATTTATTGTACTTTTTCTATTGTGAAAATTGAAGTACATCATCTATTTTATATCTATTAATTATAATAAATGTTGTACATATTGTACATAAAATGGTGTGTTTTTCTGGTTGTTGACAAAGAAGTGAAAGAACAGGTTTTGAATAGACTTGGGATGAGGGGGTCAAAGTCTATTTTTGATTTCTGTATGGCTCCGCCTTGTGTAAAAATGAGGTATTGCACCTGCATGGAATATTCAGTGAGTCATTTGGATAATGTGCGCCAGTGTGACTTGGGTCGTAGTTTCTAAAAAAAAAACATTAAAAAGTCTCCTGACTCTGACTCATCTTTTATATGGAAATAACTGTGTAATGCACATAAGTGAAATACGCTTAACTAGCGTTTGGAATGAAAGGAGCGTTTCACTGTACGGTAACATTTGTGGTTTGACGCATCACTGCAAGAAAGGCATACGTTTAAAGGATAATAAGCATAATAATAATAAAAAATGTATATTTATAGGCACGGCGAAATATTTTACAATCTGGAAAATGTATTTTAAAGCAACAGTCTTTGGTAATCGCGGTTCTCCCCCGAAAATGGCTGAGAATTAAATGGTAAATTGCTGCCCTCTGCTGGCCAGTCTTTGTAGTGCAAAATACCTCCATTTTCACGGTACTGTACGATATAAACAATAATAATAATCATAATAATCGTAATAAGAATCGAAATAAGAATAATAATAATTATGATGATACTAGTGCAGTGTGTTCTACAGGAGACAAACTCCTTGTATATTCTACATAATTGGCAGTAAAGATGATTCTGATTACAACAATAATAATAACTTTTATAAGTGGCTTTCAAAATTCTCAAGGACACAGAAGAACATTTTTATTCTGCGGGTAAGACTCAACCCGGAAGTGTACACCACTGAGATAGAAAAAGGTCATCGGCACAATAACATTCAAATAAAGTCAAACGACTCACTATTTGAACTCAAAATATAAAATGGTCATCGGCAACATTCAAATAAAGTAAAACCACTCACCATTTGACGACAATGCTCTGATATTCCTTTGAAATTTGCAGCGTTCATACATTTTTGTCAGTTTCTATTTGTTTATGATGCCCTGTTGACACGGTCGATTGTCAGAGAGTAGATGACTGTATTTGCTCCATGCATTTGTATCTCCAGCTGGAAGAAAAACATTTGTCAAGATTTTGAAATGACCCGGATTTCTGGATAAATTGAGAACAACTGTGTGATGTAATTTTGGGATCAATCCGGGTCTTTTGTTATCTTCATTGTAACGGATAATATACACCCAAATTGCATGACTTAATAATAATAATATGTTTATAGGCGCCTTTCAAAGCTCTCAAGGACACTTTACAATCACAAAACATGGACATAAATAAAATCAGATACAATTATAAAAAGAATAATACACCCCCGCCCCACCAAATCTATTCTTAACATTGAATAATTAAACAGAGCACTTAAAGGACAACCGACACATTTTTTTGTTTCCTAACTGACATAAGCAAAAACGTTTTAGAGCATGTGTGGCTGCCGCTGCTCACCCACAGAAAAACATATCCTGTGACTGTAAAGTGACCTTGAGAGTTTTTAAATGCGCTTATAAATGAAATGCATTATTATTATTATTATTATTAGTAGTAGTAGTATGAGTAGTAGTATAAATAGTAGTATGAGTAGCAGTATGAATAGCAGTATGAGTATGAGTAGCAGTATGAGTAGTAGTATGAGTATGAGTAGTAGTAGTATTATGAGTAGTAGTATGAGTATGAGTAGTAGTATGAGTATGAGTAGTAGTAGTATTATGAGTAGTATTATGAGTAGTAGTAGTATGAGCATGAGTAGTAGTATGAGTAGTAAAATGAGTCGTAGTATGATTATGAGTATGAGTATGAGTAGTATTATGAGTAGTATTATGAGTAGTACTATGAATAGTACTATGAGTAGTAGTATGAGTATGAGTAGTAGTATGAGTAGTAGTATGAGTATGAGTAGTAGTATGAGTAGTAGTATGAGTAGTAGTATGATTATGAGTATGAATAGGAGTAGTATTATGAGTAGTACTATGAGTAGCACTATGAGTAGCACTATGAGTAGCACTATGAGTCTATTATGAGTAGTATTATGAGTAGTACTATGAGTAGTAGTATGAGTATGAGTAGTAGTATGAGTATGAGTAGTAGTATGATTATGAGTATGAATAGGAGTAGTATTATGAGTAGTATTATGAGTAGTACTATGAGTAGCACTATGAGTAGCACTATGAGTAGCACTATGAGTAGCACTATGAGTCTATTATGAGTAGTACTATGAGTAGTACTATGAGTAGTAGTAGTATGAGTAATAGTATGAGTATGAGTAGTAGTATGAGTATGAGTAGTATTATGAGTATGAGTAGTACTATGAGTAGTAGTATGAGTATGAGTAGTACTATGAGTATGAGTAGTAGTATGAGTATGAGTATGAGTAGTAGTATGATTATGAGTATGAATAGGAGTAGTATTATGAGTAGTACTATGAGTAGTACTATGAGTAGCACTATGAGTAGCACTATGAGTAGCACTATGAGTAGCACTATGAGTAGTATTATGAGTAGTACTATGAGTAGTACTATGAGTAGTAGTATGAGTAATAGTATGAGTATGAGTAGTAGTATGAGTATGAGTAGTATTATGAGTATGAGTAGTATTATGAGTAGTACTATGAGTAGTACTATGAGTAGTAGTATGAGTATGAGTAGTACTGTGAGTATGAGTAGTAGTGTGAGTATGAGTAGTAGTATGCGTAATGGTATGAGTATGAGTAGTAGTATGAGTATGAGTAGTAGCATTAGCATTAGTATTAGCATTAGTATTAATGACAAAAACCCTGACAATGGAGTGGACACATTTTTTGTATATGTCTGACAGTGAATGAGTTAAGGATTGAACAACTCCATACATATTGTGCTTGAGTTTTTTTTCCCCCCAATGGTATATTAGCAAACTTTGCTTAAAGTCAAATGAGAAAGAAAAAAAAATATATATAACGCAGCCACCTTATTAGTCAATCATTGTTGTCACCGCCGTGTCAAGTCAAACATTGTCATATTCGGGACAGGCCTTTTGCTAGGACACGCGAGGTGTGGAGGAAATTTAAAGCCAGTTTGTGACACCTGTGACATCCGCGTTGATTTATTTATTCTCGTGATCTTGAGCGTTATGAATTAATAATGTCCAGCTGACGCTCTGCACTGCGTGAAGCAGCCCAAATTGAGGTAGTAGTTGTCGTCAGTTTATGGAAGGCAACTTTTTTTTTTTTATGGGTGTTGTCGTAAGCGTAACTGTTTGCCAACCAAGTGAAAGCTTTTATGTCGGGTGGTATCGTTTACTGTTAAAAGGAAAGATTATTTTCGTTTAAATATAAGCCACACTGTCAACAAGGTGTGTCCACTTGAAAATGGAAACCACCTGCTTCACATAAAGATTGCAACTACAAGTAGAGAAAAAAAAAAATAAGGCTAACTGTTGGACTTTGTCATTTTATGCTTTTATGATTGATCATTGATTGCATTTGGCTCCTTACAGACATGGAAAATGAGAGCACTCCATGCTTCGGTTACAAACGAATCCAGTTTGACTGGTTTCTCGAACGACCATTACTCAAATTTCACAATCTCAAAATGGCTGTTGGATTCACAAGGTTTCGAAAGATGAAAAAAAAAAAAAAATCCCAGAAAGCGAAACGAGAGAAGACGCCTACAAGGAAGTGGATGAAGACATTTCCAGGAAGACACGAAGAAAAATCGTTAAGGCCAAGATAAGGACATTTTTGTGCATGTAAATAGCTTAAAAAGGGAGGGATGAAGAAAAGGACAGAAAGGCACTGCACGTGGAACTGTCGCAGCTTGGAATTGAAGCGGATTTAGGTGGAATATGAGCTGTGAGACAATGGATGCTACAGCTTTGTGTTTTGTGCTTTCGACATTTAGCTTGTAGCAGACGTGCTACAAGTCAAATTTCACCATGACATCCTTGATCCACTGGTGAAAAGGACGCTTTGATCCTCTCCACTTTCATCTAGAATTACTTCATGCAACAAATAGGGTGCAGAAAGTGCTTAAGATTGAATGACTGTGTGTTTTGTGTCACATTACAGTATTTGTCATTTAGTTTAAATATACAAATAAAAAAAAATTAAAATAAAATACAGGAATAAAATAAAGTAAATAAATATAAATATGATTAGATAAAAAAAAATATAAATATAAATAAAAGTAAAAAGTATAACTAATTATACAAATTAATGAATGCAAAAATAAATAAATAAATACATAAATAAATAAATTAAAATGAAATTAAATAAAAATAAATAAATACAAATATAATTACATACAAAATATAAATATAAATAAAAGTAAAAAATATGCTAAGTTACACAAATTAATGAATGCAAAAATGCACAAATAAGTAAATAAATAAATAAATAAAACAAATACAAATAAATAAATATAAATTAAATAAAAATAAATAAAGAAATACAAATATAATTACATACAAAATATAAATAAATGTAAAAATAATACGTTACACAAATGAATGAGTAAATAAATAAACAAATAAATAAAAATACATAAATAAATAAAAATACATAAAAAAAATACAAATATAATTACATAAAAACTATAAATATAAATAAAAGTAAAAAAATTACTTACACAAATTAATGAATGCAAATAAAAAAACCAAATACATAAATACATAAATAAACAAAAACAAACAAACACACAAACAAACGCACAAACAAACAAACAAACACACAAACACATAAATAGAACATAATTCTAAAAGAGGAGCGATGTGGTACCCCAAATGCATTTTGTATTGGGCGCATCAACAACAAAAGGCACACTGAATGAGAAAACGGGTCCTTCAACAATTCAAAGTAATCCCGACTCAAATTTGCAGCGGTCGGTCATGGCTATACTTTCAAACAACAACAAATGTTCAACCGGTGGTAAACTTTATTCCTTGAAAAGTATTTTACATTTTGCTTTCACAAAAAAAATCTCCACATTAAAAAAATAGGAATATGCTATTTACATATGAAAGATGTTCTGTGTGCAGCTTTTTTGCCTAGAGTCGGGCTTGTCCCTGATTAAGAAATCTTAAAAAAAAAATACATTCAGAAAAAAAGTGACGTCAGTTTTAATTTTTTCTCTTTGCTCAAAGCTTTCAGTCTTTAGAAAGTTTTTGAAAAGCAGCAGCGCCCTTTCATCATTCATGGAAACCCAACCTGCAAAGACAAAGAGAAGTATTGTCAGTGGTATTAGGCGGGAAATTACACATTTCATCGCTTCAATTCAGAAATCATTTACCCGATGAGTCAGATGCAATTCTGAGTGAACTCAAATTTAAAGTTGTGTCCAGAATTCGTAAAATGGCTTCAAATGGCTTCTACTGAGCGTATTTTACAAAGATTCCACCGCATATAGCTATATTTTACGTTTTAAGACTCGCGCTGAATATTCCGGAAGTCTTGTTTTTGAATTGGTGACGAGTCCGTACGTGACGTCACTAAAGGACCGCCCCCAACCGTAAAAAAGACGCATCGTAGCGGTCCTTCCATCACGTCAATGTATTTTGCTGTACTTGTTTGGTCTGGGGACCTCGTGTTGCACCCAAAAGCCGCCAGAAGGCCAGAAGAGGGCGTCCAAGCGCCATATAAGGAATTTATCAGCCTGTGGAAACGGAGGTGGCCACTGGAGGTCGCCATTTTGTGCCTCTTTTTTTGGGTGAGAGATTTCCCCCCAATGTTGCCTCAAAATGGCACAAATAAATTATTTAATCGATTGCAAACATGTATGCTTTCCTCTTCAGAACTATTTGAATCATATTCATAACTGGATGTCTAACAAGAAAGCATTTTGGACACTTCAAGTCATTTTTATTGGTGTTTTGCATTTGACTAAAAATATCATAGTGTGTGTTTTGGGTATTTTAGATGCTATAAAACGTTTTTCTGATGTCAGTTAAAAAACAAAAAAGTGACGTTGGTTGTCCTTTAAATGATTACATAATCACGTCGCCAACAATTTAAACTCTCTCAAGTCACCGCGTTTCTTTCTCTAGCTCGGCATGCTTTTGTCCTGTCAACTGGTACGACCACCTACGCATTGCGTAACCGTCATACAATGGATGTAAATGGCCAAGTGCAACAATTGTGTGTTTCTGTTTCACAATTCAGGTCAGGTCTGTTTCTACGATACAAAAATGTTAAAATCAGACTTTGAGAATCTGCTGTTGAATTTAGGCGTGGCTAGTCCTGCAAAATGTCCCCCTTGTGGATCAAACTAACTAAATGATGCAAAGGGAGAGTCACAGGTTTACAATTGAATCTTTTAAAATGCACATATATGATTCTATTTTTTTCCCCTTTCTACAGTATAAGTATTTGACTCCAAAATTGATTCCGACATTGGTCAATTGTTCTTGAGTCAAGCTCTGCAGGGAAATTCTACACAGGGAACGACCGAGTGAAGCAGTAAAATCAAGACATTTCATTAATTAGACAGTGCCTTGTTCCCCCCCCACCCTAAAAAAACATATATATGGAAAGAAACACATTGACATTCAGGGTGCAGTGTTCATTGCTCTGGCTGCACCATTTCACACAGCGCATATCTCATGATCATAAGAACTTGGTGAAGGCCCATTCAAATTTACTAACTGGAACTAGTGTGCAAAGTGAATGTGCACAAGGCATACTGATGAGGGAGAGGACCTGATGGATTTTCATCCCTGCCTTTAATACCATTCGTCCTGTCGATCAGTCAAATGAACAAACAAACAAACGGATGGAAAAATGGAAACTAAAAATAAAAGCATGAATAAATGCATAAATAAATAAACATATACATTAAATGGATAAATGCATAAAAATAGATAAATAGAAACATTGAAAATTAACAAAAATAAATAAATTAACACACAAATAAATTAACACATTAATAAATAAATAAATTAATTAATTAATTAATACATAACTAACTAACTAAATAAATAATTAAGTAATTAATTATTTAACACATACATAAATAAACAAACTAATTAACAAATTTAATTAAATAAAAAATAAACACAAATAAATAAATAAATAAATACAAACAAATAAATAATCCAACAATAAATAAACAAACAAATAAATAAACAAAAATATAAATACATAAATAAAACAATAAACAAACAAATAAATACACAAGTAAAATAAGAATTAATAAAGAAAGAAAGAAAAAACATTCAGAAGTAAAGCAATAAATTAGAAACAAATATAAATGAACGCATAATAAATAAATAAATACATAAATAAATAAAAATAAACGCATAAATGAATGCATAAATAAACAAACAAATAAAACTATAAAGCAATAAATACACAAATAAAATAAATACACACTGTACATAGAATTAAATAGAAAGAAATAAAGAAATACATGCATATGTAAATAAATAAATACATTCGAAATAAATATAAATGATTGCATCAATAAATAAATGCATTAAAATAATATAAATAAATATAAATAAATGCATAAATAAATGAACAGATAAATACAACAATAAAGCAATAAATAAAACAATAAAATCATAAGTACATAAATAAATATTTAAAATGTGCCGAGTTCCATTAAAATGTAATTGTACCAAATTTGAGTGAAATCTGACTAGAATTGACCTGGCTCATTTTATATAGTAAATGTGAAAAGTACTTTGAGGGTACACAAGACAATTATATACCTGTCCATGTTGCTGGACATGTATGAGAAAGGTTATCTAGTCAGGTTCAAAGAGTAGTGGCATAACCGGGGAAAAGGGTAAAATGATGCCCATGGAGTTCGCTGCAAGTGCCACAATAAAGTGAGTCATTTCACGATCATGTCCGGTCACAAACAGTGATAACATTTAAATTGGCGACAGTGACGAGAGGTTTGAAGTAGGCCAATAGGTGCCATGTGTGACGTATCGCTTGGATTTATTGGTTGGCTCCATTTAGTTGACAGTTTTTTCAGGTTGAGATGTTTTTTTAAAAAAAAGTATGATTGAACATTTGCCAAATAATGCAACTTTTTTGATGGTGCCGGGAGTCAAAGTCTTAGTAAATGATGACCTAAAGCCTAAATGGTACTTTCTTTCATTTTCAGAGCCATAAAAAAATGGACATGATTGATCAGATTAATACTTTTTCCCTTATTTTTCGTTTTCTAATCTGTCATATCAAACATTATTATGCGCTCACATATCTGATCCAGTGAATGAACTACATAAGACACACTGCTGATAGTAAAACAACCAAACTGACAGTTGGTAATTTTATGACGCATAAACAGCGGCGCATAAAGCAGATTTAAAACATGTCAATTTCTATAGCTAATGTAAAATTTAAATCTGTAAACAAACAAAAAAAAAAGATTCTTTTGATAAGAGGGTGATTTCCTTACGCACCTGAGACGCAAACACGGTCAGCAAATTTAGTGGCGATTAACAACGAGTAATGATGACGACATGAATTAACAGACTGATAGTGGTTTTAAAAGAATTAAGGCTGTCCCGAAATCTTATTTTAAGTATGTTTACATTAATGGATTAATGTTCCAATTCAACAGCAGACCGTTCTTCTGGCATTGAGTCAAAGTGTGTCTCTCCTTTCCCACACGCAAATGCATCATGTCCGGTCACAAACAGTGATAACATTTAAATTGGCGACAGTGACGAGAGGTTTAAAGTAGGCCAATAGGTGCCATGTGTGACGTCTCGCTTGGATTTATTGGTTGGCTCCAATACAATACAATACAATACAATACAATACAATACAATACACATTTATCTATATTGTGCTTTCTGGAGAGCCTCTCAGACAGCTTCCTCGCCCAATTCGTAAAAGCGATTTCCCGGGAATCTCTCCTGTGATGATCCGCGTGCCACCGTACGTTTCCAGTATACCACAAAACCCACCATACCAAACTGAGGAAAATGACAAGCGATCCCTATATAAACAGAGAACGTCGCAAATGTGGAAAAGGCAAGATAGACAAGTTTATACACACCTTCAGCCAGAGCGATTTCTCCGATTTCTTCTCCTCAGTGTGCAGATTGACATCAGGGTTTTTGAACGCACCCAATTCCACGTTTTTCTCATCTGGGTTGCACTCGGTCTGCGCATCAAAGCCCTTGTTGTCGTGACCTGTTGTCAATTCCCAAGTAGTCCGATTGGGCTCATGGCGAGGTGCGGTTCCGTTCATCTCTTTCTTTAAAGTCTTCTTTTCCTGCAGAGATTTCACGGCGCTTCTGGAGAGCCTCTCAGACAGCTTCCTCGCCCAATTCGTAAAAGCGATTTCCCGGGAACCTCTCCTGTGATGATCCGCGTACAACCGTACGTTTCCAGTATACCACAAAACCCACCATACCAAACTGAGGAAAATGACAAGCGATCCCGTGTAGATGAGAAAATCTCCGTAAAAGCGACCGTCCACGTTGAGATGGCCGAAAATCCCCACCAAAAGTACAACCAGACCGACGGCATCAAAAATGATGGCGAGGAAAAACACCGGCGCGCAGTTGCCCACGCAGGAGGCAGCCATGGCGGTTGAGGGGCCAGATGTGTGGCCCGTGTAACGGCACTCAATTCTTGAACTTGTTTTTCAGGTGGCACATGTCGCCGGTTTCGCACCTGCTTTGCGTTCCGTTCACCTGCGAACAAGCCCCGCCTTAAATACTACGTCACATGGCATCTGTAGACGAGCCCTTTTTTGTGTATTGGTGTGCTGCATTCAGGGACATTGCGTGAAACTAATCTTTTGACGATCCGCAGTACAGTAGAGTAAGCCATCGTTTTTTTGCGGTTAATAGGCACCCACAATAGAAACACCCACAAAAGACGAAAACCCACGAAATAGAGTTATATGATAATAACCCACGTGATTAGACACAACTGAGAAGATGCACAGCCAGTTCTCATGGCTGTAAACCATGAGATATCGTGCTGGCATTGGGTGACGTGAGCGATGGGAACCAATCAAACTACAGCCATGTACAAAACCTCTGAGTCATTCGCATGTTTTTTCCCCCGAAAAAAAAATCTATAATGCATCAAAACCAAAATAAAAACCTATTATTTATATAATAATAATAATAATAATAATAATAATAATAATAATAATAATAATAATAATAATAATACATTTCATTTATAAGTGCCTTTCAAGACTCTCAAGGACACTTTATGGACACAGGATATTTTATCTACATATCTACCTCCTCTCACGTCCAATTTATGAACCATAAATGACCCTGCGAATTGCTCTCCATAAATATCCTTAAGTGGCCTTTTTACTTGTGTGGTTCTCTGTTATTCAAATATTCTCCAACAGTTTCAAACTCAGCTCATCCGTCTAAGTATTGATATTCCAGAAACTGGGACGTGTCAATTTAGGTAGAAAACAATCGCATTATTCATCTGCTTTTCAAATCAAATTTTAATATCAAATGATGTAATGTAATTTAAAATAAGTAAATATGATATTACTAAGATATCTTGCACCACGCTCATCAGCAGTAGAACCAATACACCTCCCCTCAGTTCAGTTTGTTTTCTTTCGGAATGAGCAAAGCAACATATATCATGATGTGAAAAGGTCACAGGTGGATTTTCAAAGAATTAAAAACACATGGCAGCTTCAGTCGTAAAAAAAATTGAGACTATGACATATAATATATTTAAAGGACAACCGACAGCTCCGGACAAGTTGTGTCCATAATTTATAAAATGGCTTCAAATGACTTCTACTGAGCGTATTTTACAAAGATTCCACCGCATGTAGTATATTTTACGTTTTTAGACTCACGCTGAATATTCAGGAAGTCTTGTTTTTGAGTTGGTGACGAGTCCGTACGTGAAGTCACTGAAGGAACGCCCCTGACCGAAAAAAAAGGACACATTGTAGCAGTCCTTCCATCACGTCAATGCTTGTTTGGTCTGAAAACCTCGTGTTGCACCAGAAAGAGCCAGAAGAGGGTGTCCAAGCTCCATGTAAGGAATTTATCAGCCTGTGGAAACGGGCTGATTCATTCCTCACAGGAGCTCGGTGGCCATTTTCTGCCTCGTTTTGGGTGAGACATTTCCCCCCAATGTTGCCTCAAAATGGCACTGAATAAATGCTTTAATCGATTGCAAACATGTATGCTTTCCTCTTCAGAACAATTTGAATCATATTCATAACTGGATGTGTAACAAGAAAGCGTAATCTCCGAATCTGAAGCCATTTCTGAAGTGAAATGAATACAATTCAGATTCATTAAAAACACATTAACTAATGTTTATGAAAAAAGGTCTACTAACACGCAATACCTGCTATGATGATTGATACATGTCAAGATTTCAGAATAACTGTTCAAGTTACACATTTATCCATGCATTCAACTCCATCTGCATGTTCTCATGTTATCGCTAGAGGGCGCCAACTGTCTTTAAAACAGTTACATGGGGAGTTATGTTCCAAAAACATACTGTACTGCACTGTTTCAACCACAATTAATGAAATCTTTATTAAAATACAATCAATCAAGAACAATAATCACTGATGAGAGAGAGAAAGTGCTCTATTTACATTGACTAACTATAGATCAAAGTAGCACACGCAATCATGGAAAAGAAATAAAAATAAAGCAAAAAAAAAAAAAGTACCTTTCATGGCTTGGCTAGCAAGAACAAAACATGTGATGATGGATTGCGGAGGCTAATGTTCTAATTCTGCAATAACAGCCTGCAGCACACTGATTTTTATCTGATCGACCTTCTACAGACAGACTTGGTATACTGTACTGTGAAATGTACGATTTGCGAGACCTCCCATAAAGTACACAGTAAGTTGAAAGAAACTTCTTGATGTTTGGACCGTTCATAAAAGGCACAGGACGGCTTTGTGGAGTAAATAAATAAATACATAAATAATCACATAATTACATAAATAAATAAATAAATAAATAAATAAATAAAAATCAGGTGCTAATTAAAATTCACAGCAATTTATTTAAATACATTTCTGTGTTTCACATTTGCTTTTTTTTTTTAAGTTTAATTTCAGCCATCTTACCTCATTCACTGCCATTCACGAATTTATCCAGAATTGAAAATATGACCTAGAGCGCCATTCCCAAATTTGTTCGGGTTTTGTTTTTTTCGTGTATGGGTGCCGATAAAAACGCTGGCCAGACCTCTGGCAATGTTTTTTCTTTACCACAAGGGGACAGCATTTCCATTTTCCCATGTTAGCACTTCGTTCCAGCTTCAGCTGTTGTTAAAGCGCTATATTAACCAATATGTATGCATTGCATTGTATTTTGGTCAACCGCCCTCATTTCAAGCTCATATAACTCCAGACCCATATAATTTAGCAATTAACTCTGATAAAAGTAGAGAGTCTAAAGTTTTAAACGCTGTATTGAATGCTTATGTCGTGCTAAAACTCAATGTTCCGTGGGTCCTGGAATTCAAGAAACAATGACAAAAACCCTGGCACTGTAGTAGACACATTTCTGCACATATCTGGCAGTGAATGAGTTAAGCACATGTTTTGGTTCATTTTGAATATGCATATCAAAATTTAATTGACATTGACAATTGAAATTGAAGAAGAAATTAAGAAAATCAGCATTTTAGAAAATTAAGGAGTTCATTCAGTCAATCATTCACATACTAATTTGCTGTTCCTAATTGAGCCTCTAGATGGCAGCACTTTGCACACATAGACAATGGCGCTACTGCCCAATGTACATATTAATTATACATGTGGACCAGACGTTATTGATTTCATGAGGGAGGCTGCGGACCAAATGAAAATTGACCATGGGACGCATTAGGCCCACGGGTCACATTTTGGACACCACAGCCCTAAATCAAGGGCTAAATGATTTCTTATCTTATTTTATCTTATCTTAAATCTAGGCTTCGGGGGTTTATCCTTGGAGATTTTGGCTAGTTATCTAAAGGTGTGCAGGCGATTGGAATTAAAAGGAGTTTGCTTGAATTAAAGGTTAGGTTTCATGAGGGAAAATATAATAATAATAATAATAATAATAATAATAATAATAATAACAATAATAATAATAATAGTAATAATAATAATAATAATAATAATAATACATTTCATTTATAGGCGCCTTTCAAAACTCTCAAGTTCACTTAACAGTCACAGGATAAGTTTTTGTGGGTGAGCAGCGGCAGCCACACGCGCCAGCGGTCACTCATCCCGGAATAAATATTGAAATAATAAATATATTAATAAAAATTAGCTAGCTAGCTAATAGATAGCCAGCTAGCTAGCTAGCTAGCTAAATAAGAGAGCACACCACATTTTAAGTGATGGATATGGAAATGTGAGTGGAAAAGGTAAGCAAATGTATTTCTGAGTTAGAGAAAATAAAATTCAATGAGGGTGGGGGGTGTTTGCAGGTTTTTTTCTACATTTATTCCCCTCCTGGTGCTTTGTACAGCCACTCCAACAGTTCAAATCCATTTGAATGCCAGAGCATAACCCCCCCCAAGAGTAAGGCAAATGAAACGAAAAGCCAAAACAACTTAATACTTTGACCGGTCCTCCTCTAAGACTTCCTAGATAAGCAGCTACAGCTGTTACTGCGCCATTTTGATTGATTTACTCGCTAAAGGATGCGACTGCTTCAGGCTAATCTCCGAGTGCTCCAGGTTGAGTTGGTTTATCTTCAGCATAGGAGGGATTTTAATAATGTATGCCGATAAACCCCAAGTTATTATGGGACTTTTTCCCCTTTTCCTGCTTTGGGCCACTTTGTGTATTTATGTCATATCACTTCTGCACACATTTCCTCATATCATAATGATCGGATTTCTGCTTCGGGGCATGTTGAAAAATCCACGTAAAAATGCTAACTTTATACTGTAGATCTCAAGAATTACATCATTGATTTAAAAACAAAACAGCGAGATTATATCCACGCATACCTGGTCGCGGATGTGGGATCACAAAGAATCTACTAGTCCCGGGGGGCGGATTGTGCAAAAGGCACAAAATCAATCAAAAAAGGCCATAGTAGGTTTTACCCAAGCACACTTAATCTTTGCCAGAAACCGCCGCGATCGGAAAGTGAAGTTATCTCTAGTAGGAAAGGATCTGGAACTGCATAGTGTAAAATAATTGAGAGCTGCGAGGTAATTGAGGACATAGATCAATAATATATAAAGGGGGCGGGGGGGTTGTTCTCATTATAGCGATATCCCAGACACTTCCGGAAGTTATTGCTCAACCATGATGAATCTAAAGAGGAAAAAGCGTCCAGTGTAGCGAAGAGGGGGAAAAAAAGGAGTAATGAGATCGAAAAATTTGAACAAACGAGACCACCGCTGTCTATCTTATCACAAACTCGTACCAAAGCCTCTCAGGTGGTTCGGTCGAATTCACATGCTTGGAAATGGGGGGGCTTTTTCAAAGCGGGTAAGGGGTGGGGGGGTGTGACGGCTTGCCATGCCCTGATTTCCCCGAGGGTTGGGATTCCCGACACGCATGGGCGTCTGAGAGTGTTTAAGCAGTCAATCCACCTCCCCGCCCCCACCCAAACTGCACCCATCTCCCCATTATTGCCGCTTCTATCCTCCCACGCTTCATTGCCTGTAAGTGATGTATAAAAAGGGACCTGCGTAACTTGGAAAAGCGTTGATGGAACTTGTTGGATAAGTCATGTCATTAAATGTTTACCCTGACTGAGTAAGGAGGGGCTCAGTGGGGGTAGGGGCATCCATTGAAACTGGGGTTTCAATTTTGTGATGTCACCGGGGGCAAAAACAAGAAGGATGCAGTTCCTCTAATCGAGAAGCGGATTTTAAGGGAACACCGTTTTCTCAATGTTAATCGGAGAATGGAGAGGATGTATCTATGTATGTATGTATGTATGTATGTATGTATGTATGTATGTATGTATGTATGTATGTATGTATGTATGTATGTATGTATGTATGTATGTATGTATGTATGTATGTATGTATGTATGCATGCATGCATCTTGGTATGTATGCATGCATGTATCTTGGGATGTATCTATGCATGTATATATCTATACATGTATGTATGTATGTATGCATGTATCTTGGTATGTATCTATGCATGTATCTATGCATGTATCTATGCATCTATGTATGTATGTATGTATGTATGTATGTATGTATGTATCTATGCATCTATCTTGGTATTTATGTATGTATGTATGTATGTATGCATGTATCTTGGTATGTATCTATGCATGTATCTTGGTATCTATGCATGTATGTATGTATGTATGTATGTATGTATGTATGTATGTATGTATGTATGTATGTATGTATGTATGTATCTTGGTATGTATCTTGGTATGTATCTATGCATGTATCTTGGTATGTATCTATGCATGTATCTTGGTATGTATCTATGCATGTATCTTGGTATCTATGCATGTATGTATGTATGTATCTATGCATGTATCTATGCATGTATCTTGGTATGTATCTATGCATGTATCTTGGTATCTATGCATGTATGTATGTATGTATGTATGTATGTATGTATGTATGTATCTTGGTATGTATCTATGCATGTATCTTGGTATGTATCTATGCATGTATCTATGCATGTATCTATGCATCTATGCATGTATCTTGGTATCTATGCATGTATGTATGTATGTATGTATGTATATATCTATGCATCTATGTATGTATCTATGCATCTATCTTGGTATGTATGTATGTATGTATGTATGTATGTATGTATGTATGTATGTATGTATGTATGTATGTATGTATGTATGTATGTATGTATGTATGTATTCATGATTATGAACAATTTCAAAAAATATGTTAGTATGTCAGTGCATATCTATGAAGACTCAAAGATTCAAAAAGCGCGGCAAAAACATGCATGCTAAAATGCTAATTTGGGTGACCATGATATTTACAGAAGTTACCGAAACACATTACCCAAGCTTCATAGCCTAAGATTGACTTTTCCGTTGCATACCCTGTTTCTGGCAACAAAATCTCTGCCTTTCGTCCTTGTACGAGTAAATCAAGGACATCGACAATCACGTTCTTTGCGGAGTGCCCACAACTGATTGCACTCGCCAAATTGCAGTATAACTAACGCAATTGGCGCCCCACAATTTAAGCTTGTTGTAGGTATGCGCTTTCCCCGAGAACTATATTTTATTTTGGATTCTTTGCATGTTGGCTTCTCTCTTTGTTGTCCTGAGAGATCTGCTCTACAATTACAGCTTTGGCGTTGAGAGTTGAAGTACGTGCTCCACCGAAGAATCAGGCTGGGAATGTCGTGAATACTTATGAAAGCCTCCCTTACCCCCCCCACCCCCTTTCAAATGCTATTTTCCTCTCTGAGTGGATATTGTCTTCACTCTGGTCATTAAAATCAGACAGTGTGTGAAGGAGGAGGGATTAAATGGGGGGATGGATGGATGGATGGAGGGACAAGGGAAGGTGGTTGAAAAGAGACTCGAGTGTTATGGCCAAACTGTCCTCTGCAAGGTCGCCCACGCAGAGATGGGCTTGTTTGTCAGTAGAACAGGATTGCGGCAGATGAGAAAGCATGTCATGAGGTCTACGTTCCGAAAATCGAGAGACATTTTCTCTGAAGCTCCGCAATGACTTTGCTACGAAAGTTCCTATTGTTTGCGGGCAACTTTTTTTTATAAGTTATTATATCGATATTTATGTAAAAGCGTGTTCAAACTCAATGCTTGCGTGGGCCGTTCCTGATGACAGAGAGCAGATGGCTGTCACTCCCACTCTCAAAATGCCTTGCATTAGAAGTAGACTGAAAATAGGTGTGACACGTGAAATAATGGCGACGCTCCCAAAGGTCACCGAAGCAATTATGGATTTGCTGGTTTGATGAAAAAAAAAAAAAATCGGTTAGATTAAAAAAATACTGGACATAAAAAGAAAAAATATATATAATATAGATTGGTAGATAGATCGCTAGAGAGAGAGAGAGAAAGACAGAGAGAGAGAGAGAGAGAGAGAGAGAGATAAAGAGAGAGAGAGAAAGAGAGAAAGATAGAGAGGGACATAGAGAGAGACAGATAAAGAGAGAGAGAGAGAGATAAAGAGAGAGACATAGAGAGAGAGATGGAGAGATACAGATAAAGATATATTCATAGAGAGAGAGAAAGAAATAGAGATAGAGAGAGCGATAGAGGGATCGAGAGTAGCAAAATATTGCGAGAGAGAGAGAGAGAGCTTGAGCGATAGAGAGGGAGAGAGATAGTGATGGCGAGAAATAGAGAGAGAAAGTGAGTGAAAGAGAGAGAAAGAGAGAGACAGAGATACAGAGACTTTTCGTCAATGGATGCTACAGCTGCGTGTTTGCTCTCAACATTTAGCTTGTAGTCGACGTGCACATTCCACCATGATGTCACTGATCCACTGGTGGAAAGACGCTTTGATCCTCTCCTCTTTCATCCAGAACTGCTTCATGTCATCACAAAGAGGGTACAGCAAATCCTGAAGAATGAATGTCTCTCTGTGTCTTTGCTTTGTCATATTGTCTCTATGCTGTCATATTATTTGTTATTTAGTTTGTTTTTGTTCTTTTGACTTCAAGACGGCGCCGCGAGAGTGGCTGCCTTTCCAGCAGCTCATGTATTTTGTTTTTCTACTTTCATTCCTTTCATCACTTTGCTGCTGTGAAATGTAAATTTCTCCACTGTGAGACTAATAAAGGCATATCCAATCCAATACAGAGAAAAAGAGAGAGAGACAGCGAGAGATAGATAGAGAGAGAACGAGAGCTAGAGCGATAGAGAGGGAGAGAGATAGTGATAGAGTGAAATAGAGAGAGACAGAGAAAGAGAGTGAAAGAGAGAGAGAGAGAGAGAGAGAGAGAGAGAGAGAGAGAGAGAGAGAGAGAGAGAGAGAGAGAGAGAGAGAAAGAGAGAGCGGGAGTGATTGAGAAATAGAGAGCTACTGAGATAGAGTGATAGTGATAGAGTGAAATAGAGAGAGACAGAGAAAGAGAGTGAAAGAGAGAGAGAGAGAGAGAGAGAGAGAGAGAGAGAGAGAGAGAGAGAGAGAAAGAGAGAGAGAGAGATAGAGAGAGAAAGAGAGAGCGGGAGTGATTGAGAAATAGAGAGCTACTGAGATAGAGAGTGATAGAGAGAGAGAGAAAGAGAGAAAGAGAGAGACAGATAGAGAGAGAAAAACAGAGAGATAGGGAGAGATGAGATTGAGAGAGAGATAGATAAAAAGAGAGATAGAGAGAGAGAGAAAGAGAGATAGATAGAAACAGAGAGATATAGAATGATAGAGAGATAGAGACAGAGAGGGAGAGAGAGGGAGAGAGAGACATAGAGATAGAGACATAGAGAGAGACAGATAAAAAGAGAGATAGAGAGAAAGAGAAAGAGAGATAGATAGAAACAGAGAGATATAGAATGATAGAGAGATAGAGACAGAGAGGGAGAGAGAGGGAGAGAGAGACATAGAGATAGAGACATAGAGAGAGAGACAGATAAAAAGAGAGATAGAGAGAGATAGAGAGACAGAGATATAGAATGATAAAGAGAGAGATAGAGAGCGAGAGAGAGAGAGAGAGAGAGAGAGAGAGAGAGAGATAGAGAGATTGAGATATTTATTTATGGATGGATGGATTGATAGATCGATAGACCCATCGATCGAGTGACAGATAGATCGATCAATCAATATGCAGACGTGTTAGAATATTGACTTTATTAGAGGTATAAAAAACAGATTTGTCAACATGGTGGATAACAGAAATGATTGTGAACCGACTCCAACTCTACTAAAATGCACTGTGAAAAATAAGCTAAAAACTGGGCTACGTTATGTTGTCATCAAAACCAGCCATTAATCAGACAACTGGGAAATTAAATGTTAACGTGGCACCATCACCAACTGGTGGCTCAGTTTCGTCTTTGAGGAGCCAAAAGGTAATCAAAACTATTGGCAAATCAAACATTATCCATTGAATCCGACTCCTGATAAACAATTTAATGATAATTATGTTGCACTTTTCTGCCAACACAAAACAGGTGTTTTTGCCAAGTGTTTTGATTTTAAGATAGCATAGTAGCGCAAAATTTCATATGAGATTGGTTCATCGCCCTATTCTGCTCACGTGGAAGGTATCCAGCGGGGAAGAATTGATTGTGCGAAATTAATGAGACATGGCTATCTTGGCAATCGAGTTCCAAAGTGACATGCTCTGAGCTTTTTCCGTAAGCTACTCATTTAAAAAATGAAATGGCTCCTTACATATAGGACAATGACCTGATTTATTGAGCATATTTTATCAACACAATATGACCGCTACGTCGGAATACAAATCAGGCTTTTTCCAATTGGCCACTATGCCCCCGTTGCCTCGCCGCTATTCATTTGCACCCCCCACCCCCAAGACTCCCATTAGTAATCCAATTGAACATACGGGCTCCTGCCATTGACGTACGTGATCATTTCATAATCGCGTTAAGCCTTTCAACTAAAGCTATTATTTGTTTGAAATTGTCCAGAAACATGGTCTTTGGAGGACAAAGGAATGACACTTCAGATGAAGGGGAAATCAACATTTAACTAGGTTAATTTCTGAAAGCGACCAATCTTGACGGGCGTTTTTCTTCAATCAGCATCTGTTTTCTGCGAGTTATACGTTGCACGAGCAGTAAAGGAAATTATTCAATCATAGGACGATAAGTCAATCTATTACAAGCTCACTATGTTGGTGACAGAGAAATAGATTGTCATGATTTGCAAGGTGGATCCCCAAAAAAAGCAGGAAAAAAGGAGGAGCAGGGGGTATTTGACAAATTATATGAAATAAAGTCAGTAGGTAACAAAATCTCAAACAACAAAGTCATCAGAACAAAAAAAGTCCAAAGTAGCAAACAAAACCGGGAGTAAAACATGCCACGATGATACATCAGGGTGAAACAAACAATGACCTGACACCGAATGGTCCTGCCGGGAGTCCTTTTAACAGCCACTGAGTAAAACGACCAACATCTGTGCAGCTGCAAGCAGAGCCCTCCAGTGCAACCCGTTAGTCGCAAACCGAAACGTTACATAGATAAGTAAGAAAGGTGCACCTTTCTACCTACTGATGTTAAAAAAATGCTAACTGCAGCTAAAGATAAGTAATGATGAGCCTTCTCTTCTCCTATTAATCATGATTAAACGCATTGAAGGAACAGTTTTCCACTCTGTAAAACCCAAACAGCAACAGTATCATCCTGCCAGTATCACTTTTGACACCGTCACAGCTTTAGCAGTCCAATAATTATGAAAACTACCTAATAAAATGGTTGCTAAGTAATTAGCCAATCAGGTCCCGGGAAAATATCGAGACCGAAGAGCAACAAAAGAGCCAAATCTCCCATCAGATATTATCTTACATTGACATTGACAAGACATGCAGAGAACAATGCAATCTTACCCCCTTCCTTCTGTCACTCTCTTACATAAGACACCACTACTACAACTGAACACATCATAACAAAGTAAATCAATAAATAGATAAAATATTAATCTTTTCAGGGACAGCGGTGATTACAGTGGCCGGCTTATCGTGTTATCAGGTTACGAGGTTGTCATTTTTGGTGCATGAAATAAAGTCAGCAGTAACAAAATGTCAAATAAAGTCATCAGAACAAACGAGTCCAAAGTAGCAAACAAAACCACAAGTAAAACATGACAGGATGACTTAATAAAGGTAAATCCAATCCAATCCAATGAAAAGGGTTGACAGAAAATGTTGAAGAGAGTTGAATTAGGTTTATATATAATATACTATTTATAAGGGACGAGAAAGAAGCCTTTTATAATAAAGACATAGTTCACTATAGACATTTTTTACGGCTCTACTCCCGGAATACGATTGATTTTAAATGTCTTGTCTCCGCCTTGGATGTCTTTGGCACTTGCGTGCATCTATTTTGCTCCAGATAAGATAAGAGAGTGAAGAGCTTATCATACGGTGGTCCGAGTGACAGTGCACTGCGGGTTTTGGATCATTCATTGAACCATTACAACACTACCTGATCAGCTCAAATTGACCTCAAAAACACAAGATGGCAGTTTTTATTTCTTAGTTCATTCACAATGTGTCCACTCCGGTGCCAGGGTTTTTGTCATTTTCACTCAAATTGCACAGAATATTGAGTTTTAGGACGACATAAACATTCAATTAAGCATAAGAAACCTTTGACTATCTTCTTCTTAAAAAAACGTTAATTCCTAAGTTAGATGAATCTGGAGTTATCTGAGCTTGAAATGGGGGTGGCTGTACAAAATACAATACAATACATACATATTGATTTATATAGTGCTTTAATAACAGCCGAAGCTGTAACAAAGTGCTAACATGGACAAAAGGCAAATTCTACTCCTAATTGGAAGGAAAAACATTACCAGAGGTCTGACCAGCGCTTTATCGGCACCCTCGCAAGAAAAACCAAAACCCGAATGTCAGCGAATGAGTTAAAGAGAACAACTTGTGGACATGCAGTTCTAAAATGATGACATTTTTAAAGGCTTCACACCCCATTTAATAAAAGCAAGTTTGTTTGTATGCAATTCTTGAAACATTTGAGACTGAAGGCATTTTGTATCTTAAATGTATCTGTCATGGTTATATAGCAAACTCAGAACACCAACTTTAATGGCCGACAACAATGTTAGTGAACCAGACCGCAACTATTTCTGAATGTGTTAGGGCGAGTGTGAAATGACACATTTGTCTTTATTTTATGAACAGACTTCATACAAGTTAGCTTCAACTTCACAATTGGGATCTTAGTTTCTCCCCTTGTTGCCGACCGTATACTTTTGTCAAGACTTTAACTTCAAAAACTACACCTTGTAACGTTAACAGATGCATGCGAATCACGCCGACGATGGCAACCTCGACTAAAGGTCAATGCTTTCCAGATTGCTGGTTAACCTTCATTTTTGTTTTCCTGTTTAAGAGTCAAATTGAATAATGGATGAATCCGTCTCAGGGTCAAATTGCCAACACCGTCAAACCTACTTTCCTGTTCAAGTCATATTTTATTTTGAAATACACTTGGCATTAATACTAATTGCGGTGGATCAATTGGATCATATTAGCCTTTATTAGTCTCGCAATGGAGACATTTACATTTTACAGCAGCAAAGTGATGAAAGAGGAACGAAAAGGAAGAAGTAGAAAATCAAAATACAGGAGCTGCTGTAAAGGCAGCCACTCTCACACCCAATGAATTGGATTGGATAAGCCTTTAATAGTCTCAGAGTGGAGACATTTACATTTCACAGCAGCAAAGTTATGAAAGCATGTGGAAAGGAAATAAAAGAGTAGAAAAACAAATACAAGAGCTGTTGTCAAGGCAAAAGTCAAAACAACAACAAAAACCTAACTAACAACTAATGTGACACAACACAAAAAAACATAGCCACTCAATCTTAAGCATTTTCCTCACCCTCTTTGTTGTATGACCCAGTTCTAGATGAAAAAGGAGAGGATCAAAGCATCGTTTTCACCAGTGGATCAGGGATGTAATGGTAAAATGTGCACATCTGCTACAAGCTAAATGTTGAAAGCAAACATTACGCTGTAGTGTCTATTGAGAAAAAGATATTGTCTCACATCTTCTGTCCCATGTAAATCCGCTTCAATTCCAAGCCGCGACAGTTGATATGAATATGAATCTGCACCATAGACTAACGCTCCTTCTTATCGTGGGTGTATGAAATTCATTTTTTCCCCCTCGTGTTTAGTTGCTCACTGAATTAAAAATCTGAGAGATTTGCAAAACTACAAAATACATAACAGTGCACTGAAATAGAAACTGGCTAAATCTTTAATATTTATTTGGTTGATTGTTTTTCACTAATGGGATTGCAGGCACACTCTAAACCCAATAATTTGTAGACAAGCAAATCAAAAGTTAAGCCTTGTGTTGGATTTTTTTTCCCCCCGCCGGCCAGATTTAAAGAATCCTTTTCAACCTTATGAGAAGTCATAAAACGCAACACATGCCCCTGTATTGACTTCAATCGGTGGAAGCCATTTGCTCACCGTCCTGATACCGATCAAAGTAAATGGATCGACTTGAGCGGCACAACTTGAGAGCTTAATGGGATTCTGGTGTGTGAGCGTTTACGAATGGCAGGTGGGGTTTACGCGGATCCTAAGGGGGGACCTCATTACACTCTTCCCGCCATCCCTGGGAAAGACAGGGACCCTCCAAGCTTTGCAATGTCCTTGACTCCCCTTGTCATTGTTGCCACTTAACACACTTGCAGACTCTTTGAGAGATTATACATTAAATTAATCAATATAGTTTGTAATTGATATACAGTAAAGTCTCGTTATATCGATATCAGATATATCGATAGTCCCGGTTATATCGATACTATTTCTATGCACACACGGAGAAAATTACATGCAAACAGGGTTGGATATATCGATAGTCCCGGTTATATCGATATTTTTTCGGACTCCCTTGAATATCGATATAACGAGACTTTACTGTATATGTCAACATCAGAAATCCATCCAACTATTACCTAAATCACTCATATCCCCTATGTTTTATATACAATACATATTGATTTATATAGCGCTTTAACAACAACTGAAACTGTAAAAGCGCTCAAAATGGACAACTATCATTAGATTAGATTAAATGAGCCTTTATATGTCTCACAGTGGAGAAATTTGCATTTCACAGCAGCAAAAACAAAATACAGGAGCTGCTGTATGTCACGGTTTGCGAGGTGGTGATGGCGGGTGCGGATCCCAAAAAGCAGGCAGGAGGGAGCAGGAGGTTGTTTGACAAATTGTATTAAAATAAAGTCAGCAGGAACAAAATGTAAAACATCAAAATCATCTGAATGGAAAAAAATACAAAGTAGCAAAAGAAGACCAAAAGTAAAAGTCCGCCAAGGTTAAACAAACACATACACAATGCATGCAGCAAAAAAGCAGCAAACAATGAACCGACACCGGATGGTCGTGCCGGGTGTCCTTTTAAGTGTCAGTGATTAAACCTGCGAGGCTGCAGGCAGGGCTGGCGTCGCCAATCTGATTGGGACGACCAGCACCTGTGCAGGTGCAGGCGGGGCCGACAGCGCCCCCCGTTGGTCGCCAACCAGATCATGACACTGTAAAGGCAGCCACTCTCGCGGCGCCATCTTGAAGTCAAAAACAAAAAAAAAAATACCCAAAATAACAAATAATGTTACAACACAAAAGACACAGTCTTCAATCTTTAGCACTTTCTGCACCCTCTCTGTTGTATGAAGCAGTTATAAATGAAAGAGGAGAGGATCAAAGCCTCCTTTTCACCAGTGGATCAGGTCATGGTTGAATATAGCTTGTACAAGCTAAATGCTACAAGCTAAATGTTGAAAGGAAACAAAGGTGTAGCAGCCATTGACGAGAAGAAATTTTGTCACATCTCCTGTCCTACATAAATCCGCTTCAATTCCAAGCCGCGGCAGTTCCCCATACGCATCCTCAAGCCATGTATCCATCCAGCCACAGACTGTCCAACAGCACCAATTGCATACATGGAACAAAGCAGTCACAAAGATAGTAGAAAGCACCAGCATTTAACTGATTCACGAATTTCTTCGAGAATTGAAAACGTGACCTAGAGCGCCATTCCCGAATTTGTTCCGGTTTTGGTTTTTTTCATGTTTGGGTGCCGATAAAGCGCTGGCCATAGCAATGTATTTTTTTTTCTTTTCCACCGGCAGCATTTCCCTTTTTTTTACATGTTAGCGCTTTATTCCAGCGGTTGTTAAAGCGCGATATCAACCAATATGTATGTATTGCATTGTATTTTGGGCAGCCGTCTACACTTCAAGCTCATATAACTCCAAACTCAAATAATTTAGGAATTAACTCTGAATGACGCTTCATGTCATGCTTTTCAATTCCCGAATAAATTTGGGAATGGCAATGAATGAGTTAAAGTTAATTAAAACGAATTGAAAATTATTAAAATGTATTAAAATGTATTAAAATGATTTACATATCAAAATGATTTACAATCTATTAAAATGTATTAAAATTTATTAAACTTCACTAAAATTTATTAAAATGTATTACAATGTATTAAAATTTAGTAAAATGTATTAAAATTTAGTAACATTTATTAAAATTTATTAAAAATTCACGAAAATGTATTATCATTTCTTACAATTTAGTACTATTTATTACAATTTAGTAAAATGTATTAAAATTTAGTAACATTTATTAAAATTTATTCAAAATTCATGAAAATGTATTATCATTTATTACAATTTATTACAATTTATTATCATTTATTACAATGTATTAAAATGTATTACATTTTATTAAAATGTATTAAAATTTCTTACAATTTATTAAAATTTATTACAATGTATTACAATTTAGTAAAATGTATTCAAATTTAGTAACATTTATTAAAATTTATTAAAAATTCATGAAAATGTATTATCATTTATTACAATTTATTATCATTTATTACAATGTATTAAAATGTATTAAAAATTATTAAAATGTATTAAAATTTCTTACAATTTATTAAAATGTATTAAAAATTATTAGAAATTGTTAAAGTTTATTACAATTTATTAAGATTAATTAAAATTAATTAAAATTAATTAGGATGAATTACAATTAATATACATTGATTACAATTGATTACAATTATTTAACAATTATTTAAAATAATTAAAACAGTATATTTGAGTCAAAAACATACTAAATATAACTGAGATGTTCTTTCTTCACATGAGAACTAGCCAAGGCGCACTTAAGAGCCGCACACTGATTGTCGTCAGGCAGTGTCTAAATTCTGCCCAATTTTCCGTGGCAGGAATCACAATCAATTTTACAGCACTGTAAGAACGCTAAACGCTCAATGATTTTTTTTTTTTTTAGGGGAGGGGGGTATTATGCACATCATTGTCTCAACTATAAAAAAATAGATACTGCGAAAATAGCACAATGCAAAATTGCCCTTGTCTGCCATTTCCGACCATAACGTCAACTTTGAACGAGCAAATAAGGACTGACACGTCCCCTACGAGCATCTAAAACCGACGTGAGAGGATGTGTTAAAACGGTTCCATTCAATTTTACAAGCCATATCTTAACAGCCTTAAAATTCCAATAGCATAGTAACATTTGGGGAAAAGGCGATGATCAAATAAATCTCATCAGGTACGAGGAAAAAAAAAAAAACCCACTCGGAACAGCAAGCAGGTTGTTATCGCGAAAACAGTGAGGAGACGGTGCATTTCACCTTTGCCATGTTGCGTTCGGTTGACTGGCGTGGGTGTGGCATCTCATTCGGCTTGGTTTGACCTCGCATCAGATCTGCTTATGCGGGTGTCACCTCATTCAGAAATGAGGTGCTGTTCTCGTGCCCTCGCCGCATGGCTACGCGGTGTCATCAGCGGCAGGGGTGTAACGTATGAGTAATGCATTCTAAAGAGGCAACGCAGGGGGAAAAAAAGGTGAAAAGGAAGCTATAGTGTCTTGTTGAACCTCAGGCTTGCACCTTTATCTAAGTACTGAACCGAAGAGTAAAAACGAAGTAACCTTTAAACTTGGATTTGAGGTCAGGGTTCTGTGTAAATGGTTGAGGTCAGAGGTGGCAAATGCGTGCGTGTGGGGGGGGGATTAGATTTTTTTGACATACGCTACTGAAAAAAAGGAAATTGTTCTTGATGATGCAATAAAACTGGCTTTTTAATCCATATTTTGGGGGGTAGTTTGAGATTAGATTATATTAAATTAGTTTAAATTAAATTATATTTGATTACATTAACCTTTATTAGTCCCACAGTGGAGAAATTCACATTTCACAGCAGCAAAGTTATAAAAAGAAGTGAAAAGGAAAAAAAAATGGCCACAATAACAAGATTACTAAGAAATATGCAATATGGAATATACTGGAAGAAAATGCTACAGACATTACATAAATTACACGACAATATCCAAGGTATTCATGTAATAACAAACAAATAACATGTAAAATAAAATCACTCTTTTTTGCTCATATTTCCATTTTCAGAGTATGATATTTTTTCGGACAGTATTCAACCGAGTTTTCCACAGAAGCTGTAATTTTAATAATTTAAAATAAATTTGCATATTAAATATTCTCATTGAGACACTTGACGGGGTTGTTCAACTCAAATGGTTTGAGGAAATGGGTTAACTCCGACAACAAACAAATTAAAAATCGTTATTTTAATTTCACAAGGAATGAAGGCATTTACTGTTTGCAAGGGAATTAATGAAGTCTTATTAACTCATTCACTGCCAGACGTGCAAAAATGTGTCCACTCCAGTGCCAGGGTTTTTGTCATGGTCACTTGGATTCCAGGACCCACAGAATATTGAGGTCAGAGGTGGCTAATGCGTGCGTGTGGGGGGGGGGGGGGGGGGGGGGGGGGGGGGGGGGGGGGGGGGGGAAACAGGTTTAGGACTACATAAACATTCAATGCAGCATTAGAAATCCTAGACTATCTTCTTTCATTA
Organism: Hippocampus bargibanti; assembly: GCF_051943395.1. Taxonomy (NCBI): domain Eukaryota; kingdom Metazoa; phylum Chordata; class Actinopteri; order Syngnathiformes; family Syngnathidae; genus Hippocampus; species Hippocampus bargibanti. The sequence continues at coordinate 3,164,562 of NC_142748.1, read as the reverse complement.
TTTATAAATTCATAAAAAGTAGTTAATTCCTAAATTTTATGGGTCTGGAGTTATCTGAGGTTGAAACTGAGGTGGCTGTACAAAATACAATACAATACATACATATTGAGTTCCATAGCTGAAACTGTAACTAAGCGCTAACATGGACAAAAAGCAAATGCTGCCGAACGTGCAAGGGAAAAATATTGCCCGAGGTCTGACCAGCACTTTATCGGCACCCACGCAAGAAAACAAACAACCCAAAAAATTTGAGAATGACGCTCCATATCACACTTTTCAATTTCCGAATTTTTTTTTGAAATGAGTTGATTAATTTTAAATATGTGTATTGTTTTAATTATTTTAAATTATTTTTAAATAATTGTAATCCATTGTAATTCATTGTAATTACTTTTTTATTAATTGTAATTAATGTTAGTAAATTAGAAGAAACGTTAATAAACTGATAAACTTTAATAAATTGTAAAAAAATGTATTATTTTTTTATAAAGTTGTATATTTTTTTTTAAATAAACTTTAATAAATTTTAATTCATTTTAATAAATTATAATACATTTTAATACATTTCAATACATTTTAATACATTTTAATTAGTTTTAATTACTTACTACTCATTCATTGCCATTCCCCAATTTATTCATGAATTGAAAAGCATGACGTGGAGCGCCATTCAGTTAATTCCTAAATTATATGGGTCTGGAGTTATATGAGCTTGAAGAGAGGGCAGTTATCCAAAATACAATGCAATACATAAATATTGCTTTATATCGCGCTTTAACAACAGCTGAAACTGGAACAAAGCGCTAACATGGAAAAAAGAAAAACGCTGCACCCTTGTGGAAAAGGAAAAACATTACCAGAGGCCATGGCTAGCGCTTTATCGGCACCCAAGCATGAAAAAAAAATCGGGAATGCCACTTTACGTTGTATTTTCAATTCCTGAAATGAATGGCAGTGAATGACTTAATATTCCAACTCACAAAGTGAATTACAGCAAATGTTTTTTTTTTCTCCAGGTCCTCAAACGCATCACGATGACCACTCATTCCTACCGCCTTTCCTTCAAACGTATTCATAAATGATACGACAAACCACAAATTGTGTCAACAATGATCTGGAAAGAAGAGGGAAGCGCAACAGCACGAAGGAGGGGGAAGCGGGGGTCTGAGGACAAGCCAATTACAGGCCCTGATTTACTTCCAGGCCGCTTTATAGGTGGCTTAGCTTGCTGGTCAGGTTCCAGGTAATTCAGGGGATTGCATCCATTGCCATGTACTCCGGTTATCACGACAATCCCATCTCAGCCTCCACCAAAGCCCGCAGTGAGGCAGGAATATTAATAAGCAGACATGGTGTTCAAAGTCACAGCCTGAAGGATCCAACGTGATCCATAGTGACATCTTTTCTCCACTTGGAGGCCACCCCCACAACCCCTATTTCATGTTTCCTATTCTACCGACAAGTTGAACACAAAGAAACCCCAAAGCATGTTCCTTTTGATATCCCTGGTCTCAGATGTTTCTGGATGAAATGCTTTCAGACATACAGTAGAACACTTCAGCTCAATGCACTTTTGATTAATGTGCCATGCAGTCAAAAATCACTCATGTGAGAGGGACTGATTTTGTTCGAATTGCTTAATTGTTGAGAAACGGTTGAATGATTCCCTTTTGCAAAGCGTGACGACGGCTTTTTTTCGTTCCAAAATTGGCTGTCAAACAAGCTGTGTCCCCGATGGGACAGTCTGGAGGAATCTTTACCAAATCAAAAAGACTATTTCTATTGTTCCATCTTGATCTTTTTCACTTGGACACCTCATTTCCTTCCCCATTGACTCTTCAATCACAAGGCTGGCAGCATGCAGGATGAAGCTACTCTGTGGTAGAGAAGGGGATGGCTAATTCAATCAAAGCTATTATTCAGAAGCCGGCGCCGTGTTATCAGCAGCGCCGCAAAAGGCATTTTGATGCATTGCCTTCACACGTCGTCTCATATCGCCCGCCCTGCACATGAGCAAAATTCTTAGTGGTTTCAGGTCACTCTCAGTCACTCGGTAATGTAGTCCGACTCACTCAATTCATCTGTTTCAGTTGTTGTGTTGTGTGCGAATCATAAAATACAAAGTCTCTCCTTTCGTTAAAATGTAGTTTTCTGTGTCAATAGTTCGACAAAATTGAAGACATTATTGCATCTGCGCAAAGTGAATGAGCTAAATGTCCATACAGTTTTATAAAAGAGGTGACTGCCTGTGTCTTTTATCTTCAGGTTGAACCTGGTATAGCTACACAGAAAATAAATAAATAAATAAATAAATAAATAAATACATAAATATATGTACATGCATGCATAAATACATAAACAATTAAACACATAAATAAATCCATAATTACATAACTACATACATAAACACATAAACATATAAACACATAAATACATACATTCACAATTTCCTAAAAGAAACACACACACATAAATAAATAAATACACATAAAAATAAAATAAATACACACAAAAATAAAATAAATACAAACAAAAATAAAATAAATACACACATAAAAAAGAAAATAAACACAACACAAATAAATACATATATAAATACAAAAACTACATAAACAAACAAATAAAGAAATAAATACATAAATAAATACAAAATAAAATAAATACACACAAAAATACAATAAATACACACATAAATAAGAAAATAAGTACAATACAAATAAATAAATATAAAAAATAAAAAAAATATAAACAAGTGCCCTTGAGAGTTTTCGAAATTATTAGTATTATTATTAAATAAAGAAATAAATAAATACAAAATAAAATAAATACACACAAAAATACAATAAATACACACATAAATAAGAAAATAAGTACAACACAAATAAATAAATATAAAAAATAAAAAAATATATAAACAAGTGCCCTTGAGAGTTTTCGAAATTATTAGTATTATTATTAAATAAATAAATAAATAAATAAATAAATAAATAAACACACACAAATAAAATAAATACACACAGAAATAAGAAAATAAATACAACACAAATAAATAAATGCATAAATAAATAAATGCATAAATAAATAAATGCATAAATAAATAAATAAATAAATAAATAAAACAATACAAAAAAACATAAATAAACATAGCTCACTCTGTTAACTACACTTGTCAATTAATGTAGCTTGTACAAATGTACAGTCCACTCCCACAACTCAGACACAAAAAACTAGCGCATTCTTTTCAGATGTTCATGCTGATCAAACTGTCAAGCTAGGTCATGCTAATCTGTACTAACAGTTCACTTCAAAATGCTTCAAAATGCTTCCTTTGATCTGGAATTTTGTACTGCGAACTGGTTTCACATCTATTGGGTTGGCAGGTAATCAAACTATTTTTTGTCTATGCGCAATAATCAATCAATTTTACATGTCCAGTTTAAACTACAAACAACATTTTATAACTGGTTGGCCATGACACCATTTGTCTGCACTGAAAAAAAAGTAGCAACAAATTCCTCGCTGAGTATACTAATCGCGTATTATCTTAATGGCACACTTTGGCACTTTAATGTGCAATTTTGTGTCTTAACGTGCCAAAGCCAAATGTAAGCACATGATCTTCCCTCAGCAAAAATTCTCATCACCCACGGTGAAGAAAAAAAAAAAAAAACACCCACCAATGACATGCTTAAACGTAAACAAGCCGATACTGGGGTTTACGAGCCTTATGGCGCAGAAAGCTCACTATCCACCTGCTCGGTTACTCACTATCTCAATCGGTAAGTTCACAACGCCATACGAGGAGGGATGATCCATTGCCTTCATAGGTAGACTTCTCATATAAGCGCTCGGGTGTGAAATTGTATTTGCGGATGCTAAGGAGGGCCTGTTGCGAGAAGAATGTTGTGCACTCCAAAATATATATATACAGTGGGACCTCAATTTACAAACACCTTATATTACAACCTTTTTGTCTTACAAATGTCAAATTTCTGAAAATTAAACCTTATAATAAGCACTATTTTCATAATACACACCCACCACGGCTGGTGGAGTGATCTTCGGCGGAAGCACATGACCGAACAGCACCAGAGGTTACCAACAGTCCTTCCATAAGCCATCAACGACCATCAAAAAGGTAAATAAAACTTTATTTTACAGCACAGTTTATTTCTTTAATTACAGTCCTCATGTAATGCATTGTCACTCTCTCACTTTCTCTCTCGCTCTTTGTCTGTTCTTGATTTCATTATTGACTCTTCTTTTTTTTTTGTCATTGTCGCTCTGACCTGACGCAACGGTGGTCGTGTGGAAGAAAACGTTTCAATGTTGTTCGCTTTGACTAAGATGCTCGGCCATATTGAAAATAGGAAAGTCATTGAAAATCTCTATTTTGGCTTGTTTTGTAATTTTTTCTCCTCTTACCAAGATGTGGGTAACCTGCGCTTGTTAATAATCATCACAAAAATCACAATCATATGAAAACAACAGATTTGTCCAGTCTAATATTTGTTTTCTTTCAAAAGTATCCATCTCAGACGCCATTTTGATCTGGAAAAGTACAGCACTAAAATTGTAAAGACAGCAGCTCTGAAACATAATGACAGCGTGAACCGTTACGCTACTGATCTTTCCTGCTGGCGATGCATCAATGTGTTGCCTTTGCATATAGTTCATTAGTTCACGGTTGTCCAATTCCATCAAAATCAGTTCCGGCGAAACCAAATGAATTAACGGAATCTCAGATTTTGAAGTGGTTTTTAGGTCATTAAAAAAAAAAAATGGCAAATAGGATTTCGTCATGTCTTGCATGCCTTCTGATTGCTCTTGCAATCAGTACTGTGTCAGATATCAAAACATCATTTGGGATTTTTAACACGACGCTTTTCTATTGGGTCGTTTTGTCATGAAAAAAAAATGCAAATAACATGTTTGTTTAAGCTCTCAGTCGTACAGGAGTAGTCCATCGCTGAAAATGTTTCTTCAACCGTCATCTGTCGTTCTTTGAAGGTATTGGACATTTTGCTCCTCACCCGAAAAGCTTTGTCAGCAAACTAAAGTTGTGCTGGTAGCTCTGGCCCTATATATATATATATATATATATATATATATATATTGCTAATGGACAGAGGTGGCGGTGACAGATCTCTGCTTTGATAGGTCCCTGCAGTGGACTACTCCCTGAAGCTAATCTGATTACTTATTTAGTTCTGTCTGATTATGTTCAAGCAAAGATGGTTTGAAAAGGGGAGTAAAGTAAGCAATTTTTGTAAAACAACAAAACCCATCACTAAATCGCCACGGTGGTTTGAGGTTTAATTTGGATCGTGCTTACAACAGACTTCTTAGATCGTTACCACATTAGTTATGCTGATGAGGTGATACCAGAGCAAGTGGGGCAATCAGGGTCAGTCATAGACCATAATCAGACAATCCAAAAGAAGTGATCAGATTAGCTTCACGGAGTAGTCCACTGCTCCCCCCCCAACCTTATACCAAGGACATATCAATGAAAAGATCTTGCACCGCCACCTCTGTCCATTAGGGATATACTGTACCATAGCTACCAGCACAACTTTAGTTTGCTGACGAAGCTTTTTGGATGAGGAGCAAAACATCCGACACCTTCAAAGAAGTACAGATGACAGCTGAAGAAACCTTTTCATCTATGCAAATAACATCGAAATAAAAATACAGATAAAAAAATGTCTGCTCTTGGATGTAATCCATATAATTTATCAAGTGACATGGTGAATTACTTCCTGAGGCATATAAAACGTCGACATGGGAGCTCACTTGCAATGATTCCAATGTGGAGGACCACAGCCTACTCCAATGCAGTTTTTCCATTGCTTTGCGGGGACGACAATGTCATATCGTAATCACTCAGCTGTGCACTGACGTGCAGTCAGGGGAGGCAGGTGAGGCCGTGCCTCACCAGTCATCATGGCGATATTAAATGAAAAAATAAATTAAACAGTTATATTTATTTCGTGAAGTTCTTTTCCATTTAACTTCACCGTTTATGGATTTTTCTTTCAAAATCGCTGAATTTTCACATTTACCGTTCAAATACAGTGAGACCTCAACTTACGAACTTAATTGGTTCCCAGACAGAGTGTGTAAGGCGAAAAGTGTGTATCTCAAAAAACAATTCCCATAGGAAACCATTAAAATGGGACTAATCCATTCCCGGATTTCCATAAAATATACTTTTCAACTAAATAAGCCTTAAAACTACACACAACATACCTTATTCTATGTATAATAAATGTGCTATTGTATTGTAATGAAAGTAATACACTGCATTGTATCATAAAGTCACTTTACTTATATTTGTGATGGTCATTTATGGCTTAATGGAATGGCGTTGGAGGTCGAAGGCCAAAGGGAATTGCTGTTTGGAAAGAGAGTCACCTTCCATAAGGACTGTTGGTAACTTAACCTCTGGTGCTGTTCGGTCGTGTGCTTCCGCCGAAGATCACTCCGCCAGCCATGGTGGGTGTGTATTATGAAAATAGTGCTTATTATAAGGTTTAATTTTCATACATTTGACGTTTGTAAGACGAAAAGTTTGTAAGATAAGGTGTTTGTAAGTTGAGGTCTAACTGTACTAAGTAGAGACGAGCGGTGAGGCAGCAGCCGGCTGAGCCTCACCATGGATTGCGCAATCGCTATGTTAACTGTGCTGGCTTGCTCTGCAGTGATACCGCATTGCTCTCCCTCTGCATATCGCTATTAAAGTGTTCAAACACTTTTAGCATGTGAACTACATTTCTACAGTTTAGCTGGTGTATACAATGTAGAGTCACTTTACATTATAAACACTGTAGTACAGTGTTTATTTTATTTTATTTTCATCAAAATTGTGTGCATAGGTGAGGCACACAGTTCTCCTGCCTCATGACAGGGGGCGCTGGTGATCAGATTTTTCTTGTGCCTCCTTGACTGCAGAATAATAGAATTAGTGAGAGCAAGCTACAGTAAACAGTTAGCAAGTTAAATGCAACCATCCAGTCATTTTTTCGTGTTGCTTGGCCTTATTTTAAGAATGGAGGATTACATATCTAAATTGAAAGAAATAGAGAGACTTTTAAAACTGTTGCATCAATAACTTACAGTTATTGATGCCTTTCTTCAGAAGGAGCGGCGCATGGACTTCATTTATAAGTAAAGGTAACGCGATAATCACGTTTTTTTTAATTCTTTTTTTCTACGCTACAGTTTATATAAAGAATGCTGACATGACATTTTAAACAAAACACGTTAACTGTTGCCAACCAAATGGTGAATAAGCTACTCTGTGGAGTTCATGTTTCTAAATCTGACTGTGATGACGTCAGTGAACCTTACTGCACGTCACTGCAGCTGTGTTACCATTGCTCAAGTTCCATCAAGCGGAAATAGTACTGTCGGCAGAGTAACACAGCAACAGTAATCAAAGTTCTCATTGAAAGCTCAAAGTGAAAACAGAGTCAGGGTGGAGACATCAACACTACTAAACTGCAGAATTTCAACACTAATCCTTTTCTCCCGTTTAATTGAATCTATAGTTAGAGTTGTTGAGCCCTAGTGGAAAGACCCCACATCGAATGGTCCCACAGTGGATCAAGGAGGGCGGTCCATTTTAGCAATAGGCTCTCCTATCATTTAACAGAGATTGTCTGCACTGGCTTGATAACTGGATAAATCCCTAGAATCTATTTTCATGAATCTCTTATCCTCTAGCTGAGGATTCATGTTAAGTAGTAGCTACACAAGCATGGGCGCTTCTTGCTACAGTCACCAGTGAGTAACAACAAGGGATTGCTGTAATCCTGGCATTGATGTGTTGGGGCTGTCCAGGGCGAAAAGAGAGAGAAAGAGACTGAGAGGGAGTCAGAGTGAGAGGGGCAGAGAGGGGGGAGGGAGGGAGTCAGAGAGAGAGGGAGAAAGCGAGGGAGAGAGGGCGAGAGAGAGAGTGAGAGATAGAGGGAGAGGGAAATGGGGAAAGAGGGAGCAACAGATAGAAAGAAAGAGGGAGAGAGAGAGAGAGAGAGACAGAGAGAGAGAGAGAGAGTCATGGTTTGCAAGGTGGTGTGGCGGGTGCGGATCCCAAAAAGCAGGCAAGAGGGAGCGGGAGGTTGTTTGACAAAATGTATTAAAATAAAGTCAGCAGGAACAAAATGTAAAACATAAAAATCATCTGAATGAAAAAAATACAAAGTAGCAAAAGAAGACCAAAAGTAAAAGTCCGCCAAAGTTAAACAAACACATGCACAGCATGCAGCAAACAAGCAGCAAACAAACAATGAACCGGCACCGGATGGTCGTGCCAGGTGTCCTTTTAAGTGTCAATGATTAAACAACCAACACCTGCGAGGTTGAAGGCAGGGCTGACGTCGCTACCCGCTGGTCGCCAATCTGATCGGGACGACCAGCACCTGTGCAGGTGTAGGCGGGATCATGACAGAGAGAGAGAGAGAGAGAGAGAGAGAGAGAGAGAGAGATTGAGAGCGCGATGGATGAATGGGCGGAGACATGGACAGATGGATAGATAGACATAGATAGATGAAAATAAATCTACAAAAATAGCTTACTTTTTTTAAATAGAAGTGGCATATAATTTGCCATTTGCAGTCCTTGCTAGCAAGAGATACAAAAAAAACCAAACACACACACACAAAATAGCAGCTGATCTTCTGTAAATTGCACGAGTCAGCATTGTAGAATTGCCAAATGGTTGTCGACGTGAAGGCAAAACTTTGTCGCCGTTCCCTCATTAACTTTACATGAGAACATTAGATAAGAAATGAGAAACAAACCATTTTCTGCTTGACCAACTGCCAAGAAAAATCATACCTCCCCACTGTCCTACCTGAGGGATTACATTTTTTGTGTGTGTGCGTTTTGTTCTTTTTTTTTTAACAACAGTGATAAATACAAGTGTTCAGATGACTCACACAAAGTCCTTTAACAGCTTTATCAGAGTGGAAAAGCAACACAACATCTTTCGGGCGATTTAAGTGTCTCTCTAGGGCTGGCGTACTTGTTTTTGAGTCATTGTAACCTGAAGCTAAGCTTACAGAAAAGTGCCTCACATGCAATAGTGCTCCTTAAGAAATATACTTTTGTTCACAGACAATGTCAAAAGCCATCTTGTGAATTGCGACGCAGCACAAAAAAAGAAAAGCCCCGTGACTGCGCTGAACAGAACACCACACTCAAAGAAAAACACAAAAAGAAGAAATAAGCTAACTGTTAGCTAATCTGGCATTGATATAATGATATGTTATTATGATAAGCTAACTCATGCATGATTTGCTTTCTTGGTCCACATAAAATGACATGGTGGACCATATTTGGCCCTTGTCATTAGCACCTGGGCTAACTAGCTAATGTGGTTTTGATATTTTCAGTCATTTCAGGAGTCCGCGATGAAAAGAAAGCAGGCGCTGATGCGTATGTGAAACTGCCGCGGCTTGGAATTGAAGCGGATTTCAGGAGATGTGTGACAATCTCTTTTCGTCGAAGGATGCTACTGCTTCGTGTTTGCTTTTAACGTTTAGATTGTAGCATACGTGCACATTCCACCATGATGTCCCTGATCCACTGGTGAAAAGGACGCTTTGATAATCTACTCTTTAATCTAGAACTGCTTCATACAACAAAGATGGTGCAAAAAGTGCTTCAAATTGAATGACTGTCTTTTATGTTTAGTTTTTTTTTTTTGCGGCTGCCTTTACAGCAGCTCCCATATTTTGTTTTTCTACTTCTTCCTTTCCTATCCTCTTACTTTCATCACTTTGCTGCTGTGAAATGTAAATGTCTCCACTGCAAGACTAATAAGGCTCATCCAATCCAAATATTCCCCCCCCAAAAAAATTTAAGCTAACTGTTAGCTAATCCGGTATTGATATGATGACACAGTACATTATTAGGCTAACTCACGCATGATTTGCTTTTGCGGTCCACATAAAATGACATGGTGGACCAGATTTGGCCCATGGGCCTTGAGTTTAACAACTGGACTAACTAGCTAATGTGGTTTTTATATTAAGATTGAAAACATTTATGTCTTTTATATTTTGATGCATTTTATGGAAGACCTTAGACAAAAATGAACACAAATAGTTTATCTTAGAAATGTCTCCAACAGTGTCAGCAATAATTTCGTTTTCAAGTCTAAGTCACAAAGTCGATGTATCGACTGACCTTGGTGTTGACCATACACAGGCAAATTTGCAATAGGTGAATATTGACCATGTTTAACATTTACGAATGACTTTGATCGAGGGGATAGGATCAGGGTCGCTCGCGTATCCTGCTTTCGTAGTCAGTAGAAGGGAAATCATTGATGCTATAGCAAAGTAAGTCATCGTGGTATGAATATTTATCGACTGTACCGCCCAATCAATATGAAAAGAGTCATAAAAGCTGTCACCTACGACCGTTGCGGATTACATAACCTCGCATGGCGACAATGTCCGCATGGGTGACGCATTTCGGGAAACCATCGTGTGACTTACAATACAGATTACAATGTTTTTCTGACCTTCCTATTCCAAAATAAATGTTTATCTGCATACCAGGAGGTGGACTGAGTAGTTGGTGACATTTTTTTTTTTACCTTTGTGCACGCATGCTGATTTATAGGTTCCACAGTGGGCGTACTGGGGGAAACAAAACACACTAATGGATATCAGCAAAATTGCTTTTGAAAACAAGTAAACAATACTGACCGAGTGATATTTTTACTCCAAATAACATGCATAATATATACAATGTACTGAAATCCAATGAACATGATCTGAAATATTTATTTTTTCCCGTGTTTCAAATATATGAGCTGTATTTTGTTAGTGCATTATGTACTTTTAAGTATGCGTCACTGGTGGAACCCTGAAAATGCAAAATGACAGACGATGGAGATGTGACGAATTTATCACGAAAAAGGGGGGTGAATTGCCATTTTATGTGCACAAAACAACATAACGCGGTGTGACTGAGAAAAATAAAAGGTGTGAAAGGCTGATTTTTCTGCTTGGGGCTCGTAAGGTGGTGGGCGTGTGCGCGTTTTGTTTATGCCCCCCCATCCCCCTTTAGGTTGTTGCAAAATGCAGCCCCATGAGAAGGCGCAGTCTCGTTTTCATTTGAAATGGGGTTCCTTTTTCTGTCGGATTTGGATTAGAGATAGCTGCAGAGCATACTGTTTTATTTTATTTATTTTTTTAAAAGCTTTTCTGTCTTCATCCTCTCCCACTTCAGGGTTAGGCTGAAAGTCAACTCCCTCCCCAAAATTTCCTCATTATCTGTAGCTGACCGCATTAGCGCCGCGCTCAGCTTTGAGAGCCACCTGACCTTGCTGGTGAAGGAGTTTGAAGGCAGCAGATGACATCATCAGACATGAACACGAGTAAAGATTTTCTCAGGGTTGTCTACCCCCCAAAAAAAGAATAAAAACTAAAATTGGCTCATTTTAATTTGCTCACGCTGACGTGCGGCCAAAGTGTGCCGTGTTCACTTAAAGGAGACAAGTCATACGGTTGCTATGTAAAATAGTTGCGAGGTGTGTGTGTGTGTGTGAGGGGATGGGGTGAGGGTGTGTTTGTCTGTGTGTATGTGGATGTGTGTGTGCGTGTATGCGGGCGTGTATGTATGTATGTATGTATGTATGTATGTATGTATGTATGTATGTATGTATGTATATATTTATGTGTCTACCGGTATGTATATATGTACAGTATGTATGTATGCACCAGTATGTATATACGTATGTATCAGTATGTATATACGTATGTATGCATAGATGCACCGGTATGTATATACAGTAAAGTCTCGTTATATCGATATCGGATATATCGATAGTCCCGGTTATATCGATACTATTTCTATGCACGGACGGAGAAAATTACATGCAAACAGGGTCGGATATATCAATAGTCCCGGTTATATCGATATTTTTTCAGACTCCCTTGAATATCGATATAACGAGACTTTACTGTATGTACGAATGTATGCATGTATGTGTATGTATGCATGAATGAGTATGTATGCATGTATGTGTATGTATGCATGTATACATGTATGCGTATGCAGGTATGTGTATGTATGCATGTATGTGTATGTATGCATGTATACATGTATGCGTATGCAGGTATGTGTATGTATGCATGTATGTGTATGTATGCATGCATGTATGTACAGTATGTATCTATGTATGTACAGTATGTAAAATATGTACAATATGTGCAATATGTGCAATATCTGCAATATGTGCAGTATGTGCAGTATGTGAAGTATGTTCTGTATGTACAGCATGTACAGTATGTACATCATGTATGTTTGTACGTACATCTGTACATATGTATGTATGTATCTATGTATGTACAGTGTGGTCTCTCTCTCTCACTCTACCTCTCTCTCTCTCCCCATTATATAGACACTGTCACAGTATAGGTCAATTAAGTCCAGCACAAAAAAAAAAAAATGAGAAAAACAGAGATAAGTAATGCACAATATATTTAAATTAGGAAACATGTACAAACTATTGATGAAACTGAGCTCAGTGTTATTTTGCCAAGTTCACTTTTCCCCTTTCAGGGACAGCGGCAACGACAGTGGACAACATGTTAACAAGTTTCAGGGTGCAGAAAAGGGTTAACGTTAAAATGCAAATCGTATGCTTGTGATGTCAAAAACAATAGTTTTATTTTTTTAAGTCGTTCTTTTGAAGACTTCATTTCCATTCTGGCACATTACTCAGCATGGACTTTTCTCAGTGGACCACTCAGACATGAGTAATCTCACACTAGATAGGATGCAATCTATCCTCTCTGAGGGCTCTTTGTATAATACATCTAATTGGTGAGAGACCGGAAGGGGAATTCTCCACCTGCCCCTCCCTCTCGATCAATTATGGGATGGAAAAAAAAATGCACGACTAGGAGGAACGGGGGACAAAAACATGCCCTGTCATGACTATTCTCTCTTTTAATGGTGACCGTAATAATAGTTTTAAAAAGAGCGTTGTGGTTTGTTATAAAATTGTCTATTAGCTGATGAAAGGAATTTATTTGGCAGGAGGGGCAAGCAATTCTGAACGGATTTCCTTTACAAAAGCCTGATTTCTTTTCAAAGTCCTGAATTTGTCTGGCAAAAGTCAGCATGTTGATGCCATCAAAGAGTATTTGCGTCAATATTAAAGCCGTTGATGAAATACTAAACTGTGCACGAAAAATCTGCTTTTTTTTTAGATGCCCCTGTCATATGTGTGCACTCTAGATTTGGATGTCATAAAGACAAAACCGCCAGTGAGAATCTCCAAAAACCTCATCAGCCCAGATGAGCCAAACCCAAACGCCCAGATGGTTCCCGTGTATACATACTGTATATCAAGCAAAAGAATGGCCGTTTCATTGGAAGGAAGGTTTTAGGCCAAGAAATGCTGCCAAAAACCTCTCCATCTGTTCCAATTTGATTATTCGAGAAAGAACAGGAAAAAAACTAGTTTTGGCAACGCTTCATTGGCCTACTAGTAGCAAAAAAATCCACTTGATAAATCCCATGTCCTTAAAACCTTGACCTTCCTAACGTTCTAAACCGGGTTCTTTAAGCTTTGCCCCTCATCTGTCGAGATATCGCTGATAGACACGAGACAGTAAACGGACTGCTGATAACCGGCGTTGAAGGCGCCAAGGCGTGACAAATGCAAAATCGCCGTCCAATAGAATGGATCGAGGAGAGTGAGATAAATGCTCTCGATTTCAACGCTTCATATCGGAGACTTGCTTCGGGTTGCTCAGATTTGTAATTGCCCCTCGGCGATGATTGGAATGACAAAAACAAAAGCGAAAAAAAATGACATTCGCTAGTGTAGTAATGCTAATTGTAAATTCCTGGATGGAAAAGTCACATTGATGCACGGATTGAGTACAGACTTCCAAAAGTTTCTTCAGCCATCATCTGTACTTCTTTCAAGATGTCGGACGTTTTGCTCCTCATCCCAAAAGTTTCGTCAGCGCACTAAAATTTTGCTGGTAGCTCTGGCCCGATTTATACATCCCTAATGTCCAGAGGTGGCGGTGCCAGACCACTGCCTTGATAGGTCCCTGCCCTCAGGATTGAGGGAGCAGGGGTTACTTCCCGGGTTGAGTGTGACACTGGCGCGTGTGGCTGCCAGTGCTCACCCGCAGAAACAATATTCTGTGACTGTAAAGTGTCCTTGAGAGTTTTTATAGGCGCTTATAAATGAAATGTAATATTATTATTATTATTATTATTATTATCATTATTACTCCCTGAAAATAATCTGATTATTTCTTTTGTCCTGACTCGTTATGTCCTATGACTGGCTCTGATTGCCCTATTTGCCCTGATATCATCTCATCAGCACGACTAATGATGAATGAAACTTAGAGCAGGGACATATCAAAGCAGAGGTCTGGCAGCGCTACCTCTGGACATTAGGGATGTATAAATTGGGCCAGAGCTACAAGCAACATTTTAGGTAGCTGACGAAGCTTTTCGGATGAGGAGCGAAATGTCCGACACCTTCAAAGAAGTACAAATGACGGCGGAAGAAACCTTTTCACCGATGGACCACTCCTGTACGACTGCACATGGGGAAAGTCGTTAAGATTACACAACTGTCTGTTTTTAATGTTCCTGTTGTGTTTATTATTTTGCTTTGTGTTGACTATTATGTCAAGTGCTTTGTTACAGCTGCAGCTGTTGTGAAAGCTACATGGCGCCCCCCCTTAGCGGCTACCTCTACAGCAGTTCCTAACCCTTTTTCAATCCCTTTCCGTTCTACTATTTTGTATAGAATATTTTGTTTTTATCTTTTCCAACCATTTTCAATGTTGCTGCTGTAGATTGCAAATTTCCCCATTGTGGGACGATTAAAGGCTTTCTTATTATGATTATGATTCTGAATATTCTCGTCATCTATTGCAACAAGTCATATTATTATTTTTTTTTCCCTCACACATCATACAGAATACATGCTAGCATGCTATCCCTCAACTGACTACATGGCTAAATCACAGTAAATCAAAGCGTCTTTTGACGAATGAATGCCTCGTTTGTATACCAACCGGCAACATGGCACTTTTTTTTAAACTATGAACACTTTTGAAGATATAATTCCAGCAAGAGATGGAGGAGAAAAAAAAGCACAAGAGAATATGCTGTTGATTTAAATAATCATATTCATGACTTTCATGCCATCATATAAACACATTGACTGCGTTTCAACTGTGTGTGCGTACGTGTGTCTGTGACATGCAAGGAGTTACATCCTTGCATGAAAATATTGTCTCTTTTCATTTGATCTGCCCGTGTTTATTTACGCCGCATGTTGCCCGCGGTGGGTTGTTAGCTCAGATTGTTGATTGCCCTCAGAGACCCGGGTTGCACCATTGCATTTCTTGCTAGATCATCAAGCGCTGAGTGGCTTTGCATTAAATTCTCACTAAATTATGCTTGCTTTCATGAGCTGGCACGAAGGATACTTACTTGATGTTATACAGATCATCGTCTCAGCAGAAGTTTCAATGTGAAGTCTGGGAAATGTGTTTTCAAGCTCAGCACAACCTTCTACTTTACTATTAGAGGGAAAATAATAATCATAGTTGAAACAAAAGTATGATCGAAATGTGCCAAATCGACCTGATTTTTTTCATTTGTCAATAAGTTATTTCAGTTTGTACCAAAAACTCTGCGTCGGTCAAATAACTTCTATGAGGTCTCATGAGCTAGCATTCGCTAACAAATAACGCGCTGAGGCATCATCTCACTATTCCACAAAAAAAACAACTGATTTTATTAACTCATTCGCTGCCATTCCCGAATTTATTGAAGAATTGAAAAGTGTGATGTAGAGCGTCATTCTCGAAATTGTTCGGGTTTTCGTTTTTCTTGCGGGTGGTGCAGATAAAGTGCTGGTCAGACCTCTGGCTATGTTTATCCTCTCCACAAGGGGGCAGCATTTGCCTTTTGTTCATGTCAGCTGTTGTTATAGTGCTATTAAAATTAATAAGTGTGTATTGTATTATATTTTGGACAGCTGCCTCCATTTCAACCTCAGATAACTTCAGACCCATATAACTAAGGAATTAACTCTTTTTCTTCTGATGAAAGAAGAGAGACTATGGTTTCTTACGCTGAATTGAATGTTTATGTATTCCTATAACTCAATATTCTGTAGGTCCTGGAATTTGAGTGAAAATGACAAAAGCCCTGGCACTGGAGTGGACACATTTGAAAATCGTCTGGAAGTGAATGACTTAATAATGGTCATAGTTGGTCCATTTTATACTGACACGCCTTTACTCTTGGAAAAAAATGAACATTTTGTAGTTTTGTTTTCCTTTTCCATTTGAGTTACGAACAACGGTACACACGAACATTTTTGTAGTAACATATGTAATATTGTACATATCTTTATAGAGATGTTTTATTAAATGTTTATTTTTCAGTACATACCAATACAGGTTACTTATATAAACCTTAAAGGGCAACTGACGTCACTTTTTTGTTTTTTAACTGACATCATAAAAACGTTTTATAGCATCTAAAATACCCAAAACACGCAGTATGATATTTTTAGTCAAATGCAAAACACCAATAAAAATGACTTAAAATGTCCAAAATCTGCAAAAAATTGAGCTGCGAATTGGGCATTTTCAGAAAGTCCCGCCCCCAGTTGGTGACGTCACGCCAAGACGTCTTGCATTGCTGGAGAATAAAAACAATGGCTTCAGATTCGGATAATATGCTTTCTTGTTACACATCCACTTATGACTATGATTAAAATAGTTCTGAAGAGGAAAGCATACATGTTTGCAATCGATGAAATAAATTATTCTGTGTCATTTTGAGGCAAACGGGCGGGGGGGAATGTCTCACCCAAAAAGAGGCAAAAAATGGCCACTGAGTGGTGAGGAATGAATCAGCCCGTTTCCACAGGCTGATAGATTCGTTCCATGGAGCTTGGACTCCCTCTACTGGTGATTTTTGGATGTAACACGCGGTTTAAAAAAAAACAGTACAGCAAAATACATTGACGTGATGGAAAGACGCTACAATGCGTCTTTTTTTACGTCAGGAGGCGGTCGTTTTCTGACGTCACGTGAGGACTCGTCACCAACTCAAAAACAAGACTTCCTGAATGATCAGTGCGAGTCTTAAAACGTAAAATATAGCTATATGCAGTGAAATCTTATTAAAATACGCCCAGTAGAAGTCATTTGAAGCCATTTTACAAATTATGGACACAACTTGTCCGGAGACGTCGGTTGTCCTTTAAACATACATTGCAGACAAAATATAGCACTGAAGCAACTTACAAACGAATTCAACTATCCAAATGCTTTTGAGGACCTAAAATTGGAAGCACTTGGCATAAAATGACTCCAATTCCAAAATGGTAAATATAATATTATTGTGAAGGTTCTGAAAGGCTACACTTGCGCATATATTAAAACTGTTTCATTTAAATTTTCTTATGGGGGAAAAAGACGAAAAAAATATTCGCGCTAAATGGCATATAACGTCCAAGGGATCCAAGATTGGTTCAACCCTATTTTGATACGAGGGCAGAGTACTACCATATTTTCCGCACTATGGCCCTTCGGAGCATAAAGCGCACCTTCACTGAATATCTTATTGTAAAACCGGTCTGTTTTATAGAGCAGACACGTTATAAGGTGCATAAAATAGGAGCTACGATATTGGCTGCAATTGCATTCTGCATCTACAAGATGGAACTATACTAAAGGGAATACAACACAATACAATTCAACTTTTATTTATCTAGAGCTTTCCCAAGCGCTGCATTTGCTACAAATTGCTTTCCAGAACATCTAATGTACTCGATTATATATATATATATACAGTAAAGTTATATCGATATCGGATATATCGATAGTCCCGGTTATATCGATACGATTTCTATGCACGCACAGAGAAAATTACATGCAAACAGGGTCGGATATATCGATAGTCCCGGTTATATCGATATAACGAGACTTTACTGTATATATATATATAATATTGATCCATATATAAGGCGAATCGGATTATAATGTGCAATATGAAGACATGGAAAGCTTTTATGTGCGCACACTGTTGAAAATATGCTACTTTCTCAATAAAAAGGAATTTTGTAGTGCTAAATTAGTGATTGTCTTGATGCGAAATGTAATACTCGAAAAATACTGTATTGTCGATATAAGTTCCAATCTCAATTACAAACAGAAATTTTATATGAGAATTTATATTGTGGACACGCACCAGGAGCGAGCGGTGACCTCTCAGGTCAAGATACCCGGTGCAATACCATGCGATAACAATACCTCACGCTGTCATCGGAATGTGCAATTTCACCGCTTTGTGCTCCGACTTAATGTGCAATATAACCAACAGCGTAGCTCTGACCACTTTCTATTTGATTGATCGTATTGCTTCTCTAATGTACTGTCAAAAGGGACGCGGGGACATCGAAGCCCCATTTTTTTCTTACACCTACACTAAAAGATGGAACAATAAACCCACATGACGTCAAACGTGAAATTGCCCTTCTTTGAACGCGGCTATCAAATATAACGCTTGTCAACGCCTTCCGTTGAACACGCTCAAAATCATGCCACCTTTTATTGGGATTTAATTGAATTTGAAGAAACAGACTTTGACCTGCTGGTGACAGGATCATAAAAGAAATAAAAAATAAATACAAGGTACTTTGTTCCACTGCGCCAAAGTCCAGATATACGGCAACTGGGTCAAAAGTGCAGAACTGGAACTGACCAACCCTTATGCGTTTCTCTTGGTGTCCCTCCTGACTCCCGTCTCCTTCTAGCGCGCTGAGTTGGTTTTTATGCACTGTCTGCTGGAGGCAGATTTTCATTTCAAGCCTTAATGACTGATTCATCTTGAACTCCGACTTAAGTACAGCAGCATGGATAAAAAAAGTGCTTACATCAATCAACAGTATTCTACAAGGTTTTAACAACACCTCAAGAGTTGCGTAACCACATTGCAATAAAAAATGGACATTCGCCACACCCTACCATAAAATAAATAATAAATTAAAAAATAATCAGAATCTGAATCAGAAAGCCTTTAATACTGAGTTAAATGTCATTTTTAACCCTTTCAGGTACAGCGGCTACGACAGTAGATAACTCATGACCTTATCAGGTTACAGGGCGCATGAAAGGGTTAATAGTTCAGACAGTGGTGTAGTATTTTAAAGAGTAAAAAGTTCTGTTGCAGCTTCAGTGGTTGTGATGGCTCTATTTTATACTGTATTGTATTGTATTCCCGATAGTGTAATCCGATCTAGTTAATCCATCATGTAATCCCAACCACTAGCTTCTATTACAGTGGCGGGTCATGCATATCACACCTGGGCCTTCAGTAGTGCTATGTCTGAATCAATCCAAGCTGTGACTGTAAATTAAAAAAAACGTGTTGTAATTTACTAGAGGGTCCCGTTAGCCAAGAAATATTAAACTGTTCGAGTTTTTACCACGAGCGTGTGGATTCATGATATGGGGTCAGAAGTCGCTCTTTCACACCGCAGAAAGAAGAATTACGTGACTGTAAAGTGTCCTTGAGAGTTTTGAAAGGCGCTTATAAACGGCGTCAGAGCTGCTTGAACTCCGCTCCCGGTGGACGAGCGTGCCACAGGCGATTTTCCGATTCCCGGAAATCGCTCGCCGCCCTTCCCGGAGGTATATCCACCGCGGATCACGTCGAGACTTTCACCTCGACGACTCCAAGGATATCACCTCCCTGTGGTCATCTTTCCGCCGGCCACGCAGAGGTTACAGCCGCTCCGTGCAACACCGTGTGTTGGCCGGCCTGGCTAGGTCGGCCAATACCCCTCAAAATGACACCACCAGCGTCACTTTCGGCCTCCTGAACATCCGCTCGCTTACGGGTAAGGGTTGTCTTATCCAAGACATCCTTAGTGACCGTAAGCTGGACTTCTTCTGTTTGAATGAGACCTGGCAAACAGCGGGGGACTTTTCCGAGTTGAACGACACGACGCCACCTGGGTTTGTTTACCTCTCAAAACCCCGCCTCTCGGGCCGCGGAGGCGGTCTCGCGATATTTTACCGCGAGATCTGGAAAGTCACTCAAGTTCCCGTCCCGGAAACTCTCTCATTTGAATGCCTTGCGTGTCAAATTTCTGGTCCATCTCCCACAGTTATAGCCACTGTATATCGTCCCCCTAAACCACATCGTGACTTTTTAAAAGACTTCTCAGCCGTCCTCACACACCTCTCCACTCTGTCACCAAATATTATTATCCTTGGGGACTTCAACATACACATTGACAATTCCACCCATCCCCTCACCAAAGACTTTATTTCCTCATTGGAGAGTTTTGGCTTACACCAATTCTCTGATTTCCCCACGCATATAAAAGGGCATATCCTGGACTTAATATGCTGCTGTGGTTTTACCCCCGCCAACTGCACAGCAAACGAACTTCCTGTAACGGACCATTTCCTCGTCTCATTTAACGTTCCCATCACACTCTCTCTCCCCAAGCCACCGCGCATCATCACTTATCGGAACATCCAACACATTGACACTGTCACCCTCACTGCAATGGCTGCCAACCTCAAACCGGACTACAACTCCCCCCCGATGAACTTGTTTCCCAATACAACATGGACCTTGCACACATGCTCAACACCCTTGCTCCTGTTAAATCCCGGTCAGTCAAATTCACTCGATCCGCCCCTTGGTTCACCGCCCAACTCCGCTCCACCAAGGCGAAAACTCGGCAGCTGGAAAGACTTTACAGAAAGACCGGCCTCACCACCCACCAGGACATGTACACAGCTCACCTCACCCACTACAAGGACTCTATCACACGCGCAAAATCGGAATACTATTCTGGACTGATTGATGCTAACAGTGGGAATTCACGGACTCTGTTTTCCCTATACAACAAAATCATTCAACCCCCTATCTCTCTCCCCCCACACTTTCACTCCTCAGACACCTGCAACGCACTACTTCTGTTTTTCACTGAAAAGATCAACAAGATCCACCAGCACCTCGGCTCCTCTGTATCCCCCCCCCTCTCCCAACCTTCCTACTCCCTATCAACTGCTGTCGTCTTTTGAACTCCCTCATCCCTCCTTACTTTCTGACCTCATCACCAAGTCCAAGAATTCCACCTGTCAACTTGACCCCCTCCCTACTGTCCTCATCAAATCTTGTCTACCTGCTCTCCTCCCTTTTATTTCAGCTATTATTCACTCCTCACTGTCCACTGGAATTGTTCCTGTCCCTCTTAAAACCGCAGCTGTAACACCAATCCTGAAAAAACTTGGTTCAGATCCCAATGATTTCAATAACCTACGTCCAATTTCGCATCTTCCATTTATCGCTAAAATTCTCGAAAAAACCGTCGCCTGTCAACTCCACTCTCACCTCACTCACAATAACCTCTACGAACAATTCCAGTCTGGTTTCCGTCCCCGCCACAGCACTGAATCAGCCCTCATAAAAATCACGAACGACCTTCTCATAGCAGCAGATACCGGCTCCCTCTCTATTCTCATCCTTCTTGATCTATCTGCGGCCTTTGACACAATTTCTCACCCCATCCTGCTCAACCGACTCTCCACTCTAGGCGTGACACACACCCCACTCAGTTGGTTTCACTCCTACCTCACTGGCCGCTCACAGTTTATCCAAATTACCTCATTCACTTCACGGTCCTCCCCTGTGTCTTCTGGTGTGCCCCAAGGTTCTGTCCTGGGGCCCCTTCTCTTTATTATATACCTTCTTCCCCTTGGTGATATCTTCCGCAAATTTGGAATTCATTTTCACTGCTTCGCGGATGACACCCAGCTCTACCTCTCCAGTAAACCCGACGCCTCTCTTCCACCTGCATCCCTTACACTTTGCCTCTCAGAAATCAAATCCTGGTTTTCTCATAACTTTCTCAAACTAAACAGCGAAAAAACTGAACTTCTCCTTGTCGGTACAAAATCCACCCTTCACAAAGCAAACAGTTTCTCTCTCACCATTGACAATTCTACCGTGTCCCCCGCCCTTCAGGTTAAGAGCCTGGGTGTCATCCTTGATAGCACACTATCTTTTCACTCCCACATAAATAACATAACCCGGTCTGCATATTTTCACCTCCGCAATATCAATCGTCTCCGTCCCTCTCTCACCCCTCACACCACTGCTATCCTCGTCCACAGTCTCGTCACCTCCCGTATCGATTATTGTAATTCACTTCTTTTCGGGGTCAATCAAAAATGTCTCCATAAACTCCAACTAGTCCAAAATTCCTCAGCCCGGATCATCACAAAAACCCCCTCATTTCACCACATCACTCCTGTCCTCCAACAGCTCCACTGGCTCCCTGTTAAACTCCGTATTGAATTCAAGATACTTCTGTTTACATTTAAAGCCATCCATAACCTTGCCCCTCCCTATCTGTCTGACCTAATTCAAATCTCCGTTCCTACTCGGACCCTCAGATCCTCTTCCTCCCTCCACCTCTACACGCCCTCTGCCCGTCTCACAACGATGGGGTGCAGAGCTTTCAGCCGCTCCGCTCCTAAACTCTGGAACTCACTTCCACCCAACATCCGCAACATTGACTCCCTTCCTACTTTCAAATCTCACCTGAAAACCCACCTCTTTAAACTTGCTTACATGGTCTAATTTATTATGCTGTTTTATTATTTATTGCTTTATGCATGATTTTACTGTTTTGTGTGTTGTCTTTGTTGTAAAGTGTCCTTGAGTGTTCAGAAAGGCGCTTGTAAATTAAATGTATTATTATTATTATTATTATTATTAAATGTATTATTATTATTATTATTGAACAACAGGATGGCGAAGCATCAATAATAACCTCATAAAATTCCAATGTTATTTGCTATTTTCTGACATATTCAGAGCTGTCCGACTGTAAATTTTTTTCTTGAAAAGTCCGTCTTGAAAATGGCTTTAACAGTAAATCTGCAACCAATTTCATTTCTTCTCCTTCTTCATCTTTTGTGGGTTGACAAAACCACAATTAAATCAACACGATGTATATGCTCATGCAGCTCGCTACAGATACAGTGTGCTAGCTCTGGCCAGTATGCTCTTGTCACCCGCTGCTAAAGATACTATGATTGACTGGTAACCAGCAAATCATAGTTTGCAAAAATTCTGACTTTACCCAGGCCTGCAAGCAATCTAAGTGGTTAAAGAAACAGACATTAGTTAAAGCAACCGTCATCGACACCGCATTTAAAGCCTTGTGAAGGCATTCAGTTAGATTTCTGACCCTGGTAACTAATGATGTCTGAAATGTGATTGGTTAAAATGTTAAATGTGAAAACACACACCTGGAAGCAGCAGAAGAGGGGGAAATGAATGAAAGGAAGCTGAAAGACAATTTTGAATTATTTAACAAGAATTTATGGACAAAATATAATTAACATCAATATGTAATTCAGATATTTTTAGGCCCGCAGAGAAGGCCTTTCAGGCCCACCACTGAGTTCAGATGATGTTACAGTAAAGTCTCGTTATATCGCTATTCAAGGGAGTCCGAAAAAATATCTCTATAACCGGGGATATCGATATATCCGACCCTGTTTGCATGTAAGTTTCTCCGTGCGTGCATAGAAATAGTATCGATATAACCGGGACTATCGATATATCCGATATCGATATAACGAGACTTTACTGTATCTTTAAAATTCGTGTTTCCTCAATCAGTTCTTAATAATGGACAGCCTGAAAAGGGAATTACGGTACTATTTGTCCATATGTCGGGGAATTTCAGTTGATGGAATATTTGGCTCCGTTACCGAAAGGCCTGTGATGAGTTGTGGAAGTACACATGACAAGCCGACGGCAGGGGGGAGAGGTTTGGAGAGATGCCACCGTGACGAATCCTTCGAGGGATTACGAAATGGCGCTTAATAAAGAATGTGGGTAATTAGTTTCGGCCACGGCAATTGCCAATTGTTATTTATATAATTTCCGACAAGCATCATTAACAGATGGAAATTCCCTCATAATCCATATGTCGGCATGGCAGCCAATTTGTGAGCTCCTGCTGGCAATTTTTTTGTCCTCCTGGTTTAATCACAGAGGAGTCAAAGTTGTCAGGTACACAGTCGAGCTGTTGGAGTACATCCTACGACTAAATAAACTTCACATTTAATGATTAATAACTCATGTTATTCCCCTCCCCCACCAACCTCCCATTCTTCCGATGTGTCTTTATACCTTATTTATCTTCTTCCCCACCACCCTCATTTTCCCTTGTTTGAGCCGACAAAGTTTATGGTGCGTGGCTGAGAGACTTTCTATTAGTTCATTACATATACATTACAAATAATAATACTGTAAAGTCTCGTTATATCGATATCGGATATATCGATAGTCCCGGTTATATCGATACTATTTATATGCACGCGCGGAGAAAATTACATGCAAACAGGGTCGGATATATCGATAGTCCCGGTTATATCGATATTTTTTCGGACTCCCTTGAATATCGATATAACGAGACTTTACTGTAATAATAAAAACAACAATGACAACGACGACAATGACAGCAAAAACAGCACTGCAACTACTACTATTACTACTACTAGAACTACGACGACCAGTACAACTACCATTACTATTACCACTACTACCGTGACTACTACCACTACTACTGCAACAGTGACGTGCGGTGAGGTTCATGGCTGGTGAGGCACTGACGTCATCGATGACGTCACCGCTCGTCTCTACTTGAGCGGTAAATGTGAAAATTCAGCGATTTAGAAAAAAAATCCTAAAACGGTGAAGATAAATGGACAAGAACTTTAAAGTACAAATCACTAAATACATCTAACTGTTTAATTTATTTTTTCATTTGATATTTCCATGACAGCTTTCCATGACGACAGGTGAGGCAGTGCCTCACCTGCCTCCACTGACTGCACGTCACTGTACTGCAACTATAACTACAACTACTACTGTAACTACTAATACAACTACTACAACTGCTACTACTACTACTAATACAACTACTACAACTGCTACTACAACTACTACCACCACTACTAAAACTACTACTAAAAATACTACTATAACTACTAATTCAACTACAACTACTACGAAAACAACTACTTCAACTGCTCCTACTACTACAAATACTATTAAAACTACTAATACAACAACTAATAATAATAATAATACAACTATCATACTAATAAAGGCATATCCAATCCAATCCATACTATTACTACTACTACTACTACTACTACTACTACTACTACTACTACTACTCCAGCCAATACCGCTGCCACCGCCACCACTTCTACTACTACTACTACTACTGCTACCACTACAACTAACATTAAAACTACTACAACTACAACAACTACTAATACTATTACTACTACTACTATTGCTACTACTACTACTACTACGACTACTACTGTACTACTACGACTAATAATAATGAAAATAGCAACAACAATAATAACATTAACAACAAGAACAACAACAACAACCATAATAATAATAGTAAAATCTTCGGTCAAATACAATTCTATAGTTTAGTAAATCCACATGATCATATGCCCGATATGCTACTATCAGCACATAAAAAAAACTACAAAAATAAGCGATCATAATAATCATCAATCATCAATGCGCATGCCGCAATGATGATCATTGCGGCAGTTTAATGAAATGTGCATGTGTTGATTCCACAAGTATTTTTTTTTGGGGGGGGGGGGCACAAAACAAAAAACTATTATGATTATGGCACAGACAGACTTCAATCATCAATTTAATGGATCTATTTTGTTTTTGGCTTTTTTTGTGGCAACTTCAAGAAAATAAAACAATAATTATTATTATTTTTTTACTTTGGGGCTTCAGGCTTGTCACTGATGATCCACAACCATTAGCAATTTGTTTCACTTTCAAGGTAGTCATAAGACAGAGTTTGAAAGTACAGTAAAGTCTCGTTATATCGATATCGGATATATCGATAGTCCCGGTTATATCGATACTATTTCTATGCACGCACGGAGAAAATTACATGCAAACAGGGTCGGATATATCGATAGTCCCGGTTATATCGATATTTTTTCGGACTCCCTTGAATATCGATATAACGAGACTTTACTGTATGTGGTGATATATTAAATGGGTCTTTCACACACTTGATACAACGTTTTGGAGCATAACGGAATGCAATGCACTCCATTGCCCGCCACCATCACCCGCCTTACCTGGAAATGGATCATTGATACAGTTCCAAGCAAGTCATTTTCCCTATTCTACGAGCCGAGAAGATTCAGTGAAGCAGATCAGAGTTGACTCCATTCAAAGTACGGCCCCGGATATGTCGGCGGGGTGAGAATGTGCGGCACGCATGGTTTGCTTCTGTAATTTAAGGATCCTAACAAAAGAAGTGGTGCTGTATAGCCGGGTGATTCTATCCCTCATTATAAAACGTCTACTTGTCTCACTCCATAGGCTCGGTGTTATTACTACCACTGTTGCCGACACAGGTTATGATACGGCTTCGCAATCTATTCACAAGGTGGTGGAGTTTTCTCGGGAGCGGTATGAAATATTGGACAAGGCGTGTGTCATGTCAAGTACATACTGTACGTCTATGTTGGAGTGGGCTTCGTTGGACACGGCGTGAGGGATGGATTAGAATTGAAAGACGAAGAGCTGTTTCTGTCATTCGGCAAATAGCTCCTTCCATCATCTTGAATCATTTTCATGTTCTCCCTCGATCATTATTTTCCTCAATAAAGAATCCCATTTATTCAGACCACCATGCCAGGTGCATCTATCAAGTTACAGGTCCAACTCAATTACCCCATACGTGATTCTTTCAATCACTTTGCTTTGGGATCTGATCCAAGCTAAGGATATAGTTGAGGGAGAGACACCGTGAGCTGATAACACATTCAGATAGCGTATTCCTGTGATAGGTGCCACGATGATCCCTGGGGATATTTGATTGAGCGATCTCAAGTTTTTTTATACTGTCACGTTTGACTGCAAGCTACCAACAACAGCACAAGCAATAAAAGGGGGTAAAAGACATCAGGTGGGCAATTTGAGCAGACGTCACACGACACCAATCTGTAGTTGAGTTGCCAATTTTTAGGACTGGCCATGCTGGATGTCCTGGCGTTGGTGTAGTTTAACTTTGGTTTGCAATGAGAGTGCCAAATTCTCTGCGGTGCCTTTCGGGGGCAATTTATGATCCGGAATTCAACACTCAATTCACAGGCAGCATCTCTGGCAGGCAATTCTGCCGTTAGCATGCCAAGTGCATACTCCCTGAAACTTTGGACCATCTGTGGCATTGTGCTCTGCGTTAAGACTGCATTGTAGAATGGACAGCCGAGCCACCTGAGGGCAAACATCGGCTTTACAATCAGTATACTTTGCACCAGTTCTGATCGAGTAGATCAAAAAGGATGGATTTCGCACCTTATGCAAAAATCGCTGATCAACATGAACTGTCATTTGCCAAGGGTGTCAAACCCATTTTCTGCCGCGGGCCACATTGTCATTACAGTTGTGCCAGGCCAGATTTGGCCTTGACTTGGACACCTGTGTGCCGTAATCCATCAAATGATGTCATTCACAGTATCCACAAAATAAAACATGGCAGCAAACACAACCTCCTTTATTCTGTGGTCGCTTCATGCTACCATAATCCTGAAAGCTGATCTATTTTTAGTCTCATTGCGTGCCTTCTGTGCCAAATGCCTTCGCACTGCAGGGCGAAAGTTCCGCCAACTCAACTATCCAATCACAAACGACAGTAAAATACTTTGCGTCCGATATTTTTAAAACCGATAAAAAGTCCAAAACATATTATTTCCGCGAAAACAAGAGCTCGCTGCGTGTTATTTATTTATGAAGAAAAAAAAAAAAACAGGCGTAGCTGCTCAGTAAATGTCGTGACTTGTCAACAACTCATGAGCCACGATAGCAATAGTTTGACTGACTGGCACTCTTAATGCATTTTATTACTTTCATAAATAATGTCTGAGAAAGAAATGTAAATATGACATCTTATATTTAAAGGTTGTCAGTGTTTTCTTTGAATCATTTCTGGGGTTTCATTTTTTTTCCCTTATTTTTTTT
Source organism: Hippocampus bargibanti (assembly GCF_051943395.1). NCBI lineage: Eukaryota > Metazoa > Chordata > Actinopteri > Syngnathiformes > Syngnathidae > Hippocampus > Hippocampus bargibanti. The sequence continues at coordinate 3,136,410 of NC_142748.1, read as the reverse complement.
GTTATGGTGGTTGTTTAAATAGATGTACTGTTCCAACTTGTAATCGAATCAATGTTCTTTCTTTTCCCCTTTGTATAAGAGTGTCGTCGCCAAGCAATTTTGAATGGTTTAAAAACAACTTTCTTTAAATAACCAGCAAGTAAATAAAACAGTGAAAGGAGTTACAAAATAGGACGATACGGTGTTTTAAGACTGCCGGATGACTGATGATTTCAAATCAAAGACCTTGGATATTTGCCTCTCAAAGAAATTCATTGGTTGAGCAAAATCTTCCATTCATAACAATACTTTTCATCCCATTGATCCAGTTTGACAAAGACGATGCCTTGAGGCTGACAAAGACTGCAGAACGGAGATTTGCAAAGTCTCCCTTTACATACAAATGACTTGATCTGGGACCGGGAAGAAAGTTGCCGTCATTGTTATTTATACTGATTAATATTTGTCATTGAAATAAGGAGAAAAACATATTGCGGTTGTTTTCTCTTTTGACGAATTGGCTATTATTTAGGATGACTTGATCCTTTGTCGTCCTTAACATTTTAGTAACAATAGCGATGTATCTGGGGACCAAAAAAAAAAAAAAAAAACACACAAACCACAACATAATGGCGCCTGCTGTGCGCTCCAAAATGACAAAGCCTCTATAGTATATGACAACTAAATCTTCTTTTGGGAAGGAGACACATGTTTTCTTTTTTTTTGCCCAATTTAAGTCATTCCTTTGTGCTCTCATATACGGTGTCTTTGGACTGCTTTTGTCAAAATACCCGAAGGATCCAGAATAATAGCATACATAATAGCTCATATTTCTTGTCTCGCTGAAATAGGCTTGTTTTATATACTGCTGTGCCAATGAGTCTCACATTTGTTACATTTATGACCCGTGGGCCGGATCTCGCCATATGATTGTCGAGTCCCCAAATGACTTGGGGAGATATTTCCAGGTTTCAAACGCTGTTGAGCGGAAAGGACTGGGTTCGGTGTAAATACTGGATTGAACAAAAGAAAGTCAAAAGTTTGACCAAAATGTAAATACTTGCAGGAATTTCAAATGTTTGACCAAAATGTAAATACTTTTAAGTCCAGGGTTAAAATAAATAATAAATACAAACATTATAGATAACTAGATAGCTAGTTAAATAGCTAGCTATCTAGAAAAATAAATCTTAGCTAGCTAGACAGCTAGATAGCAAGCTAGCTCGTGCCCTCGCTCGATAGCTAGATAGTTTGATAGTGAGATCGTTAGATAGTTAGAAAGTTAGATAGATAGTAAGATAGTGAGATAGTAAGATCACTATCCAGATAGCTAGCCAGATAGCTAACCAGATAGCTAGGTAGCTAGATAGCTAGCTAGCTAGACAGATAGATATAGTTAGTTAGATAGTTAGATAGTTAGATAGTTAGAAAGTTAGATAGTTAGAGTGTTAGATAGCTAGCCAGATAGCTAGGTAGCTAGCTAGACAGATAGATACAGATAAATAGATAGATAGTTAGATAGCTAGCCAGATAGCTAGCTAGACAGATAGATACAGTTAAATAGACAGATAAATAGATAGATTGATAGACAGATAAATAGGTGAAAATAAATATACCAAAAAACTCCTTTCATATTGACATTTGGTATAGAAGAGGTCAACACCGGCGCTGAGAACTTGTAATCATGCCATCACAGCATGTGTGAAGCTACTGGCATTAGCTACCGGATGTCAAGTTTTAATGTAAACGCACGACTCTTACCTAAAATTCGTGCATCTTTTGAGTTCTCATCTTTGGCTACAAGTTCATCCTTGAAGTTAATCCCGAACACATCAGTCAGGGCCTTGTCATCCCATACACGCTCCGCCGACAAAATGTGGAAGCCAACATAAAAAAAACCGAACTGATAACTTCCATTGTTTTTGAACCAAAAGTCTATTTCTAGCCTCCTGACATGAAATTGGGTGATAAAAATATTCTGTGCATTTCCTCCGGAAAAAGGTTGAAAACAAGAATGAATCTCAGGGTAAGCATACATTCTGCCATGACCCGTGCTGCACTGGAAGCTCATAACAAACTCTATTTTAGCTTTGTGTTTGGAATATGTCGATGGCTGTCTATGTCGAGTGTAGCAGCGTACAAGTTCATTTCAGCGGCCCAAAAAAAAGTGGAAATAGCTAACTGACAACTACACGAAGCATTTTAACATTAACAACATGTACCATTACAGGATAAAACATTAAATAGCTCTAAACGTATTGCAGACAATAACAATGATCTGTAAGTACTTCATTCGAATGGTATCACTCTTTAATGAATGAGAATGACCAAACACTTTAATAACAATCTCTTTCGATTACAGCTTGGTAGTAAATACTCTTAATCACAGTCTCTGTGATTGCGCAGTCGGCGAGGCTTGTATCCAAAATATCTGCTTTTAACATGCCGTCAGTGGACACCATTAGAGAACCCATTAAGAGGATTAAGTCTTTCTTAAATATTAGACTTCCTTCTTGTCTTGTATATTCACCACTAAGCAAGCTTTTCCCTTTCACAATTATCTTTAATTCCATCCCCAGCTCATTCTACAGTATTTAAAACAACGCAGATCAGTGTAGTCTTTAGATTTGCATCACATAACCAAGTATAACGAACACAGTACGGGGTCTTCTACGGTGCTTTGGAATGTTTTACTATGTTAGTCACTCTGCGCTTAATAGTGTTATTACTCACAGGGTATTTTCGTGACGTCCCTGAGGCCAGTGATGGGCCACAATAATTCATCAATGCTACCTCGGGGGACCACAGAAGACCACATACTTCCAAACCAGATATATGACAAAAATGTAAAACACATATGGACAGAATATGTCCACATGTGCTTGATAATTGCTCTTAATAGATGTAAATCCGCTTCAATTCCAAGCCACGACCTTTCCACATACATTTAGCCTCAGACTGTTCAACAATACAAACCTTTCCCTTTTCCTCCCACATTAAAAAAACGTGTTGTAGGTGAATTGATCACTTTAAAATTGATCCTTCAACGAAAAAAAAAATATATATATAATTATAGATAGCGATGCGAGCAGCAACTGTGTCGAATTTAGTCCCGAATCTAAAAAAAAAACACCCCACAGGTGCACTCAAAAGCCTACCGGGCCACCCGCTTTCTTATTCTGATTATTATTATTATTAAGGTTCCATTTTTGTCCTACATACCAACAATAATGAGGGTTAGGTTGTATCAGATTCTGTACAAGAGCAACAAAGCCATGTATGTAAGTCATCTAGTAGTGAATGGTGATAATCCAACTTCAAACACTATACTATACTATACTATACTATACTATACTATACTATACTATATTTCTTCATATGGGGTCTTCTATATTATACAGTACCTACCTACATACCTAACCACCTACTCTACCTATCACCCCACCTACCCAACTACCTACCTACCGACAGTACCTGTACCCACCTACCTACCTACCTACCTACCTACCTACCTACCTACCTACGTACCTACATAAGATCCAACCCCATCTACCTTCATACCCACCTACTGATCGACAGACCGAACCACCTACCCACCTACCTAGGTCCTACCCATCTATCTATTGACCGACTGACCGAACCACTCCCGACCTACCTTACCTACCTACCTACCCGAGATCCACCCACCCATCTACCTTCATACCCACTTACCGACAGACCAAACCACCTACCTACAGTACCTACCTACAGTACCTACCTACCTACCTACCTACCTACCTACCTACCTAGCTACCTAGCTACCTACCTACCTACCTACAGTACCTACCTACCTACAGTAACTACCTACAGTAACTACCTACCACCCTCCGTCCCATCTACCTATTGAGCGACTGGCCAAAACCTACCTACCTCCCCAAGAAACCTAATAAATAAATACATAAATGCATAAATACTGTATTAATGAAAATGAGGTCAATGGTTGGTTACATATTGTCCATGTAAACTTTGCCAATAACTCGGGGCTCTGACATCTAAATATCTATTGTTGCCAATGTTTGATGCCAATGTGCAAAGATGATAAGATATATCACATCCAGTCAGTGCATTTATTAAAAGACCAACACCAATATTCAAATGAAGCACTCCTCCTGATGGATTTATTTGCATGACCACCTCGGATGAATGCCATATAGCTTTTCATAAAAAGCTGTGCTTTTTAGTGGAGCCACGGGCACATTTCATTTACCACAGTAGTGAGATAGAAGCCAGCGCTGAAAATTACAGTTTCTGAGGCAGAGTCACCATGTGCCCATGGCACTGCACATATGGATGATGCAGAAATTGAGAGCCTGGAGTACTCATTAGTACCCTACAAACCATAACACACAGCTTTTTAGCTTTAGGCATGAGCCACGGTTTGTTTTTCGCTTTGTCCACAATGTTGCTAAATTCATGTGATGGATTTTTTTTTCTGTGGCGAGTGCAGAATGTGTCTCGGGAGAGACACATGGATTCAAGGAACTCCGGGTAATGAGCCAGAAAACTAATACTGAACTAATGTTGACCACCGTTCCTTGAACCAATGTTTAGTATGTCACGTTTGATAAATAACCCGTGAGGCGCCATCTTCATTTCGTGGACACTCTGCATGCTGACATTCACGATTTTGAATGGCGCTGAACTTAGACCATTGTTATCCCGGCTTTTAAAATCTCACCGTGCATCGTGGGACACAAACGTCAACAAAAGTAAGAATACAAAATAACCGAAATATGCGTAGCAAAATATGTGCTGTCTATGGGTATTAATAATAAAGTGAGTGCAGATTTGATTATTTGGATCCTTCCAGAAGAGAGATAGGGTGTGTATTGGGGAAAATATGATGAGACTGGAGCTGCCAAGCAAGAGTGAGAAAAAGACAGAAAGAAAAAGTTCATGGGTTTGGTGAGAGAAGACATAATGGCAGTCGTGTCAGACAGAAAGATGCAGATGCTTAGGTGGAGAAGGACGACACAATATGGCAACCTCGAAGAGCAAGTCTGATCAAAATCCTTTTTCAAATCTGAGATTGTCCAATAAAATACATCCAATGAATTGATGGGTGTGTTTGTGTGTACGCGCATGTATTTGTCATTGAAGAAAACCCCAACCCTTCGAAACCGAATGAAAATACAAGTTCTCGAAAATGGATTTTTCTCCCTCCCCGCAACAAAGATAAGGTCAAAGCGGGAAACAAGCTTTCATCATCTTTGGGAGGCAGAAAAGATCGGAAAGAGAAATGAAATGCTGGTTGGAAGTCCCGTTAAAGTGGAAGACAAGTGGACGAGGGGGGATCTCGGTTTCAAAGAAACGAACACACGGTTGGAAAATAATTCAGATGAAAGTGCGATCATTTAATATTTTTTTCTACTACATCCCAGAAAAGGCCTCTGTTTTGTAAAAATAAATAAAAGGGCTCGTATAGGCAGCTGCGACCCATTCTGCCACATTCATACTTCCGATACTGTCTGATATGAGCACACATATGTCCACACACCTACAATGTGCTAAAGCCTCAGTGAAGCGCAAAAAAAAACAGTGACATCTGGAAAAGTCGTCCTCTGGGAAGCATTGGCATGATTTGCTAACTGTGTTTCCCTCTAGCTTTGGTCGTGTACCACTTTACTAGTGAGATCGTTAGATAGTTAGAAAGTTAGATAGATAGTAAGATAGTGAGATAGTAAGATCACTATCCAGATAGCTAGCCAGATAGCTAACCAGATAGCTAGGTAGCTAGATAGCTAGCTAGACAGATAGATACAGATAAATAGATAGTTAGATAGTTAGATAGATGGATAGTTAGATAGTTAAATAGTTAGAAAGTTAGATAGTTAGAGTGTTAGATAGCTAGCCAGATAGCTAGGTAGCTAGCTGGACAGATAGATACAGATAAATATATAGTTAGATAGTTAGATAGCTAGCCAGATAGCTAGCTAGACAGATAGATACAGTTAAATAGACAGATAAATAGATAGATTGATAGACAGATAAATAGGTGAAAATAAATATACAAAAAAACTCCTTTCATATTGACATTTGGTACAGGTCAAGAGTTGATTGGTTCAATTTCGTTCCACAGCCTCCATGTTGAATGAACTGGTTTGACGATGAGAACAACAAACATGATTGAAGTCTCCAAAGAACAGCATGACAAAGTGACAAAGTAATCATGCCATCACAGCATGTGTGAAGCTACTGGCATTAGCTACCGGATGTCAAGTTTTAATGTAAACGCACGACTCTTACCTAAAATTCGTGCATCTTTTGAGTTCTCATCTTTGGCTACAAGTTCATCCTTGAAGTTAATCCCGAACACATCAGTCAGGGCCTTGTCATCCCATACACGCTCCGCCGACAAAATGTGGAAGCCAACATAAAAAAAACCGAACTGATAACTTCCATTGTTTTTGAACCAAAAGTCTATTTCTAGCCTCCTGACATGAAATTGGGTGATAAAAATATTCTGTGCATTTCCTCCGGAAAAAGGTTGAATACAAGAATGAATCTCAGGGTAAGCATACATTCTGCCATGACCCGTGCTGCACAGGAAGCTCATAAAGAACTCTATTTTAGCTTTGTGTTTGGAATATGTCGATGGCTGTCTATGTCGAGTGTAGCAGCGTACAAGTTCATTTTAGCGGCCCAAAAAAAGTGGAAATAGCTAACTGACAACTACACGAAGCATTTTAACATTAACAACATGTACCATTACAGGATAAAACATTAAATAGCTCTAAACGTATTGCAGACAATAACAATGATCTGTAAGTACTTCATTCGAATGGTATCACTCTTTAATGAATGAGAATGACCAAACACTTTAATAACAATCTCTTTCGATTACAGCTTGGTAGTAAATACTGTTAATCACAGTCTCTGTGATTGCGCAGTCGGCGAGGCTTGTATCCAAAATATCTGCTTTTAACATGCCGTCAGTGGACACCATTAGAGAACCCATTAAGAGGATTAAGTCTTTCTTAAATATTAGACTTCCTTCTTGTCTTGTATATTCACCACTAAGCAAGCTTTTCCCTTTCACAATTATCTTTAATTCCATCCCCAGCTCATTCTACAGTATTTAAAACAACGCAGATCAGTGTAGTCTTTAGATTTGCATCACATAACCAAGTATAACGAACACAGTACGGGGTCTTGTACGGTGCTTTGGAATGTTTTACTATGTTAGTCACTCTGCGCTTAATAGTGTTATTACTCACAGGGTATTTTCGTGACGTCCCTGAGGCCAGTGATGGGCCACAATAATTCATCAATGCTACCTCGGGGGACCACAGAAGACCACATACTTCCAAACCAGATATATGACAAAAATGTAAAACACATATGGACAGAATATGTCCACATGTGCTTGATAATTGCTCTTAATAGATGTAAATCCGCTTCAATTCCAAGCCACGACCTTTCCACATACATTTAGCCTCAGACTGTTCAACAATACAAACCTTTCCCTTTTCCTCCCACATTAAAAAAACGTGTTGTAGGTGAATTGATCACTTTAAAATTGATCCTTCAACGAAAAAAAAAATATATATATAATTATAGATAGCGATGCGAGCAGCAACTGTGTCGAATTTAGTCCCGAATCTAAAAAAAAAACACCCCACAGGTGCACTCAAAAGCCTACCGGGCCACCCGCTTTCTTATTCTGATTATTATTATTATTAAGGTTCCATTTTTGTCCTACATACCAACAATAATGAGGGTTAGGTTGTATCAGATTCTGTACAAGAGCAACAAAGCCATGTATGTAAGTCATCTAGTAGTGAATGGTGATAATCCAACTTCAAACACTATACTATACTATACTATACTATACTATACTATACTATACTATACTATACTATACTATATTTCTTCATATGGGGTCTTCTATATTATACAGTACCTACCTACATACCTAACCACCTACTCTACCTATCACCCCACCTACCCAACTACCTACCTACCGACAGTACCTGCTACCCACCTACCTACCTACCTACCTACCTACCTACGTACCTACATAAGATCCAACCCCATCTACCTTCATACCCACCTACTGATCGACAGACCGAACCACCTACCCACCTACCTTACCTACCTACCTACCCGAGATCCACCCACCCATCTACCTTCATACCCACTTACCGACAGACCAAACCACGTACCTACCTACCTACAGTACCTACCTACAGTACCTACCTACCTACCTACCTAGCTACCTACCTACCTACCTACCTACAGTACCTACCTACATACCTAACTACCTACAGTAACTACCTACAGTAACTACCTACCACCCTCCGTCCCATCTACCTTTTGAGCGACTGGCCAAAACCTACATACCTCCCCAAGAAACCTAATAAATAAATACATAAATGCATAAATACTGTATTAATGAAAATGAGGTCAATGGTTGGTTTCATATTGTCCATGTAAACTTTTCCAATAACTCGGGGCTCTGACATCTAAATATCTATTGTTGCCAATGTTTGATGCCAATGTGCAAAGATGATAAGATATATCACATCCAGTCAGTGCATTTATTAAAAGACCAATACCAATATTCAAATGAAGCACTCCTCCTGATGGGTTTATTTGCATGACCACCTCGGATGAATGCCATATAGCTTTTCATAAAAAGCTGTGCTTTTTAGTGGAGCCACGGGCACATTTCATTTACCACAGTAGTGAGATAGAAGCCAGCGCTGAAAATTACAGTTTCTGAGGCAGAGTCACCATGTGCCCATGGCACTGCACATATGGATGATGCAGAAATTGAGAGCCTGGAGTACTCATTAGTACCCTACAAACCATAACACACAGCTTTTTAGCTTTAGGCATGAGCCACGGTTTGTTTTTCGCTTTGTCCACAATGTTGCTAAATTCATGTGATGGATTTTTTTTTCTGTGGCGAGTGCAGAATGTGTCTCGGGAGAGACACATGGATTCAAGGAACTCCGGGTAATGAGCCAGAAAACTAATACTGAACTAATGTTGACCACCGTTCCTTGAACCAATGTTTAGTATGTCACGTTTGATAAATAACCCGCGAGGCGCCATCTTCATTTCGTGGACACTCTGCATGCTGACATTCACGATTTTGAATGGCGCTGAACTTAGACCATTGTTATCCCGGCTTTTAAAATCTCACCGTGCATCGTGGGACACAAACGTCAACAAAAGTAAGAATACAAAATAACCGAAATATGCGTAGCAAAATATGTGCTGTCTATGGGTATTAATAATAAAGTGAGTGCAGATTTGATTATTTGGATCCTTCCAGAAGAGAGATAGGGTGTGTATTGGGGAAAATATGATGAGACTGGAGCTGCCAAGCAAGAGTGAGAAAAAGACAGAAAGAAAAAGTTCATGGGTTTGGTGAGAGAAGACATAATGGAAGTCGTGTCAGACAGAAAGATGCAGATGCTTAGGTGGAGAAGGACGACACAATATGGCAACCTCGAAGAGCAAGTCTGATCAAAATCCTTTTTCAAATCTGAGATTGTCCAATAAAATACATCCAATGAATTGATGGGTGTGTTTGTGTGTACGCGCATGTATTTGTCATTGAAGAAAACCCCAACCCTTCGAAACCGAATGAAAATACAAGTTCTCGAAAATGGATTTTTCTCCCTCCCCGCAACAAAGATAAGGTCAAAGCGGGAAACAAGCTTTCATCATCTTTGGGAGGCAGAAAAGATCGGAAAGAGAAATGAAATGCTGGTTGGAAGTCCCGTTAAAGTGGAAGACAAGTGGACGAGGGGGGGATCTCGGTTTCAAAGAAACGAACACACGGTTGGAAAAAAATTCAGATGAAAGTGCGATCATTTAATATTTTTTTTCTACTACATCCCAGAAAAAGCCTCTGTTTTGTAAAAATACATAAATAAAAGGGCTCGTACAGGCAGCTGCGACCCATTCTGCCACATTCATACTTCCGATACTGTCTGATATGAGCACACATATGTCCACACACCTACAATGTGCTAAAGCCTCAGTGAAGCGCAAAAAAAAAAACAGTGACATCTGGAAAAGTCGTCCTCTGGGAAGCATTGGTATGATTTGCCAACTGTGTTTCCCTCTAGCTTTGGTCGTGTACCACTTTACTACTAAGTGACTACCTGATGGCTGCACTTGTAATCATCGAACTGCATAAACATACCTGTACGGAAAAACTCCAGAATGTACTTTAACTTATTTTATAAGGTGACACGCGAGCAATTTATCAATAACCGCGCATTAATGTTTCACAGTGGTTGAACCGTTTCCTCAGGATGATGGTCTCACGCAGATGAGGATAAACTAGCAAATGCATCATTTTCACTTTCATTCTTACTCAGTGCGGGTGAGAACAGCTGGTGAGCACGTGTGCCTGTGCGGGTTTTCTCTGGGTATTCAGTTTTGGATTGTATAAGCCTTTATTAGTCTCGCAGTGGAGAAGTTTACATTTCACAGTAGCAAAGTGATGAAAGTAAGAGGAAAGGAAATGAAGAAGTAGAAAAACAAACTACAGGAGCTGTTGTAAAGGCAGCTACTCTCGCGGCGCCATCTTGAAGTCAAAACAACAACAAAAAAACTAAATAACTAATAGCGTGACAGAACACAAAATATAGTCATTCAATCTGAATCACTTTCTGCACCCTCTTTGTTGTATGAAGCAGTTCTAGGTGAAAGAGCATAGGATCAAAGCGTCCTTTTCACCAGTGGATCAAAGATTGCATGGTGGAATGTGCACATCTGCTACAAAAGCTAAATGTTGAAAGCAAACACAAAGCTGTTGCATCCATTGACGAAAACAGACTGTCTCACATCTCATGTCTGATGTAAATCCGCTTCAATTCCAAGCCGCGACCTTTCCACATACATTTAGCCTCAGACTGTTCAACAATACAAACCTCTCCCTTTTCCTCCCACATTAAAAAAAAAAACGTGTTGTAGGTGAATTGATCACTTTAAAATTGATCATTCAACGGAAAAAAAAAATATATAATTATAGATAGCGATGCGAGCAGCAACTGTGTCGAATTTAGTCCCGAATCTAAAAAAAAAAACACCCCACAGGTGCACTCAAAAGCCAATGCAATTAAATCCGGCGCTATTCATAATGCAAAAGGGGAGACACTATCAGATGGTGAGTTCATCAAGGACCATCGGGATCAATCCAGCTGTCTGTTGAGACTGAAAGGCAGAGTCTCGACTTTAGTCAAAGGAGCAGTTGTCCAATTACATTTACAAGCGCTGACTCGAAATGAGGCAATCGGTTTAAGTATTGGCTGTTGTTTGAAGAAATCACAATTAAATGGCAAGGGTGTAACTATTGAGAAGTTTGTGTATCCAAATACGTGCTATAGACTACCGCAGGCAGACAAAAGAACACAGAAAAAAACATGCACATTTATATTACAGCCAAACCTAGGTTTTTCGACCATAATCTTCCAGAAACCTGTTCGGAAGCCCCAACTTTTTCCATTATAATCAATATATGCTTTTTTTAAAATCAATATTGAACAAAACCGTCATTTCCAAAGACAATCCCATACGGTATGACTTTTGACGTGAAAAACGCTACCCAGAACACACTTTGTTACTTCCGGGTTGAGTGCCGTGTGGCTGCCGCTGCTCACCCGCAGAAAAAAATACCCTGTGACAGTAAAGTGTCCTTGAGAGTTTTGAAAGGCGCGTATAAATTAAATGTATTCTTTTTATTATTATTAACATAGGCATTGTAGCATAGTTTTATTATTGTAAACAACATAACATGTCGCGGCTTGGAATTGAAGCGGATTTACGTGGGACAGGAGATGTGAGACAATGTCTTTTCGTCCAGCTTCGTGTTTACTTTCAACATTTAGCTTAGAAGAAGTGCACATTCCACCATGACGTCCCTGATCCACTGGTGAAAGGACACTTTAATCCTCTCTTCTTTCATCTAGAACTGCTTTATACAACAAAGAGGGTGCAGAAAGTGCTTAAGATTGAATGACTGTGTCTTTGTGTTGTCATATTATTTTTCTTTTATTTTTTTGTTCTTTTGATGGCACCACGAGAGTGACTGCCTTTCCAGCAGCTCCTGTATTTTGTTTTTCTACTTCTTTCTTTCCTCTTCCTTTCATCACTTGTAATGTTAATTTCTCCACTGCGACACGAATAAAGGTAAATCCAATCCAATCCAACAATACAAACACATAAAAACGTGGAACGCCATACGCCATACGCGTCTGCTTTTTATTTATTTATTTATTTATAATCTCAATTGAACAGCACAAACACGCCTTCTCACAATGCAACGCTCCACGAAACTAAGCTAAAAGATAAGATAAACTAGTGACTATTTGTCCTTTTTGACCATGCATTATTGTCTTTACATATAGCCACCCATTATGTTGGAAAAAATAACCAAAAACGTTTTTGCGCCATTTCCATATCAAAACAAGACATTATCAACATCAACTTCTCTGTCATATATCAAGATGGATCAGAGTCTCTTGTTCGGAAGAAATACGTGCCAATTACTTCATTAGTGTATGTTCAAGGCAGGTTTCTGGTTGGTTCAAAAAGCTCTTAATGGTGCTCACGCATCAGACATGTGAAACGAGCTATTCATATGGAATGAAATGATGAAGTGTGCATCTCAAGTGTGATTATAATTCACGAAAAAAATGATCATCATCTACCAATGATTACACGCCATTGCAAGGGAACCTTTCAATCTCAATAAGTGTATGAAATTTCAGGAGACTTATTTTTGACATCAACAGCAAATCACTCTTTTCTACAAAGCGGCCGGGCACTACAGTGAGAATCATTCATAAGCGTGCTGGACTCAGAATAGAGAACCTGATCAAAAGGCAAACGGGGATCTTCAAACAGACTCATTCAGTTCCACGTCTGGCTGGAAATTCCAGACATTCCGGTGTCTTCTCACCAGTTCCTCACATAGGATTTCGAACTAGATTGCTGAATGAACATGGCAGTTATGGAAAGTGATGACAAGCTTAATTTATTCAGCAATTGAAAAGCATGAACTGGAGCATCACTCCGATAAAGTGCTGGTCAGACCTCTGGCAATGTTCTTTTCTCTTCCACGAGGGGGCAGAATTTGCCTTTCGCTTTGTTACAGCTTCAGCTGTTGTTAAAGCGATATATAAATCAATATGTACTGGATTTTCCGGTGTACAAGGCACACCGGAGAATAAGGCACACCCAATGAATTTGATTGGATTAGCCTTTAATAGTCTCACAGTGGATGAATTTACATTTCACAGCAGCAAAGTTGTGAAAGCATGTGGAAAGGAAAGAAAGAAGTAGAAAAACAAATACAAAAGCTGTTGTAAAGGCAGCCACTCTTGCGGTGACACCTTGAAGTCAAAAAAAGTAAATAACTAAACAACAAATACGACAACACAAAGACAGTTAAGCACTTTCTGCACCCTCTTTGTTATAATAAACAGTTCTAGATGAAAAAGGAGAGGATCGAAGCGTCCTTTTCACCAGTGGATGAAGGACGTCATGATGAAATGTGCACGTCTGCTACAAGCTAAATGTAGAAAGCTAACACAAAGCTGTAGCATCCATTGATGAAAGAGATTGTCTCACATCTCCTGTCCCATGTAAATCCGCATCAATTCCAAGCTGCGACAGTTCCACATACGCATCGGCGGTCGCGCTCCTTGAATCGTGTATTTTCAAACGTTTTCCATGTATAAGGCGCACGGGACTATAAGGCACATCTTCAATGAATGAAAAAAGTTTTCCAAATACAGTAAAGTCTCGTTATATCGATATTCAAGGGAGTCCGAAAAAATATCGATATAACCGGGACTATCGATATATCCGACCCTGTTTGCATGTAATTTTCTCTGTGCGTGCATAGAAATAGTATCAATATAACCGGGACTATCGATATATCCGATATCGATATAACGAGACTTTACTGTATAATAAAGAAAATATTTTGTTTCCAAAATATAAGGCTAAATAAAGGTTCTACAGTAGAAGCTAGGCTTATGCACTGCTTCTTCTCCAGGGCAGAGAAATGGAGTCAGTGGCTGCAGATAGTAGTTGCAAGCCCTGTTGTGGCTCCATATTACTTCACATATAAGGCGCATGGTCATTTTTTAGCAGAAAATCAAGGCTTTTGGGTGCACCTTATACACCAGAAAGTACGGTAACTAGTGTATTGCATTTTGTACAGCTGCCCCCATTTCAAGCTCAGATAACTCCAGACCCATATAACGAATTAACTCTTTTTTTCTGATGAAAGAAGATAGTCATGGGTTTCTTATGCTGAATTGAATGTTTATGTAGTCCTAAAACTCAATATTATGTGGGTCCTGCAATTTAAGTGAACATGACAAAAACCCTGGCACATTTTGCACATCGTCTGGCAGTGAATGAGTTAAGGATGCAGCTGTCCCGTATACGAAGTGAAAGTATCGCGCAATTGAGCCACATTAGGCAAAAAGCGCATCATTAATGTGCCCGAAAAAGAAAATTACAGCATTGAAGCTACGATCAAGAAGTGACACTTCATCTCGTCCCCCTTTTTCCGTGTTTGGAAAAGCTGTGTGTGTTTTCTTTCCCGCCCGGGCTTGCCTGCTCAGAGCCCTCGGCGTTTGCGTGTAGCCCCCCCGTGAGCAAAGAAACAAAGCATTATCAGAAATTCTTGACAAAGCACTTTATGGAGAGGACTCAGCAGCACGCATAGTTAACTCAAGGGGGCAGTTTGTGTTAAAAGCTCTTGTACCAGTCAGAGTTCTTTCTGCAATTTAGGAAGCGCAGTTTTCTAAAGAAATTGGGTCATGGTAATGGCACAACACGACACGGATAAAGGATTGGGCCCTGGAGACGGAGCAAAAGGAGTCAAGAACAATGGTGGACCGCTCACACGGGGTCCACTTCATTTGCTTTGTCAGTGCTGTTCCAGCAAAGTGTTTTTTTTTTCCTGCTTTGAGTCCCTCTCATTCAGGTAATGCGTATCATCTCGGGGTAGCATTTGGGCACGTAACTAATAGGAACCCATTTAATTTGCAAACTGTGCCCTGTAGGGCCACATAACTTCACCAAAGTGCTCCAAAAATGAAACATTTTCTGCCCATATATGCATAATAACAAGCTTGACGTTTTCTTTCGCTTTAATGATGATGAGCTTCACTGCTATATTTTTCTGGTGGTCATATGGAAATAGAAAAGCATTTTGAAAATGTCTCTGCAGCCTTTATTCTGCTTGATTTGTTATGATTGCTTGCTTAAAATTACTGAGGTAAGGCTAGGAGGGGTGGGAGTGAAAAAAAAAAGTTCTCAGGCACTCCAAATTTTTTAAAAGCCTTTATTCTGCTCAACTGGTCACCGTGAAGTTGCACTAATGGGTTCGCAAATGCCAAGCGCCTAAACTTTTTATAGTGCTTTAAATATTACTTCTTCACTATCAACGTATCTTTTAAATGCATCGCTGCAGTAGTTGGGACAGCAGAGATAATATAATTACCCCATCCATTCACCCAATTTGCTAACAGTAAACAAATAGTGATCATGTATACCATGATGGCATGAAAGAAAATATAAAAATAAAAATAACACCAGTTGGGGTTACAGGGGATATGACACACAATGGCTGTTTCTCATAATTCAAACCCAAAGGAGATTCCAAAAGCAAATTGGCCTTATGGGATGAACACTACAAAAAAATGTTCCGGTTGGGATACAAAGTGAGACTTTTTACTATAGCTTTAACTACTTTGCAACCGTCCCACTCGGTCTCAATGCAAGGACAGTATAGTGATACCTCAGCTTCTGAATGCTTTATCTTATGAACTTTTCACGTTACAAACATCAAATTTGCGAGAATATAATTTTGGCATACAAACTAGTTTTCGGCAAATGAACCAAACCACACAGAGCGCCACGGTGGCTGGCGGACTAGTTTTCGGCGGAAGAACACCAAACCACATGGTGGAACAGCGCCATGGTGACTAGTTTTCATCACCCCTTTCCTTGAGTGCAGATGTGGTTTGCTATCGAGTGGAGTACTTTTGCTCGTAAAAAGACCCCTCCACAAGCTAGTGTTAAACCGAACAGGACACAAAAGAAAATTACGGTCGAGAAGAAGGAGATCTACGAAAAACACGAACGAGGTGTGCGTTTGTGTGACATAGCGTCCCACTACCAGTATGCTAAGTCGACCATTGCTACGTGTAGCTAAGGGTGTTTCTGTGCTGTCCAAACAACGGTATCAGGCAATAGAAGAGGTTGAAAAACTTCAGTTGATTTGGATTAACGAAAAACAGCTAGCAGGGGACATTGTGAGTGAGGGTATTATCGCCGAGAAAGCACATCAACTTCACTCGGATGTCATCAAGAGGCAAAGAGAGTTTGTCATCCATTGACAACTACCATCACAAATGTAAATAAAATGACTTTATTATACAGTACTGTTTATTCCTTTAATTACAATACAATGGCACATTTATTATACATAAAATAAGGTAGTTTTAAGGATTATTTAGTAGAAAATTGTTTTATGGGGACCTGGAAACGGATTATTCTCATTTGTAATGGTTGCTTATGGGAAATAAATGTTTCGCACACAAACTTTTCGCCTTACACACACTTTCTGGGAAGCAATTAAGTTAGTAAGCTGTATCTGTAAATATGAAGAAAAAAATATTTTGAGCAGTGACTGCTTCTAAATAAATATAAATGGACACATAAACAGAAACAGACGTAATTATGCACATAAATTGAGCGGTTCAAAGTCATACAATGAGAAATTTAACTCATTCACTGCTATTCACAAATTTATTCGGGAATTGAAAATATGACGTAGAGCGCCATACCCAAATTTGTTCGGGTTTTGTTTTTTTCATGCTTGGGTGCCGATAATATGCTGGCCATGGCCTCTGGCAATGTTTTTTTTCTTTTCCACAAGAGGGAAGCATTTCCATTTTTTCCATGTTATCCCATTGTTCCAGCTTCAGCTGTTGTTAAAGCGCTATATAAACCAATATGTATGTATTGCATTGTATTTTGGACAGCCACCCTCATTTCAAGCTCATATAACTCCAGACCCATATAATTTAGGATGCCTTTTTTTTGTTTTGCCTCTGGCAATGTTTTTTTCCCTTCCACAAGGGGAAAGCATGGTGGTGGATCTTGCAAAGAGGAAGACGATAATAGCAGGGAAACAATATCTCCTCCAAAAAGACAGCGTTGACATAATGCAAGATAGGAGATAGGCGCACAGGAATGGACGATATCCAATGTCGATGACATAACCTGAGAAAGCATGGAGACGCAACGGTGGGGACAGAAGAGTGTCACCAGACAGCATCAAATGTAGAAATGTGACAAAACAAAAAATGTAAAAAACAATAAGAAAGAAGGCAGAACAAAGAATCAAAACATGGGAAGTTAAGAAACGAAGAATATTGGAAGGAATTGTCTGATGGGCAGATAAATACAGCAACGGCGATCAGGTGGGAAGGGAATTGGTGTATCCTCTGGGCAGACAAAAGAAGATATACCGACTTGGTGGTGGAATGAGGGGAACTCGGGGAAAGTAGGAAGAAAATGAGGTTGAGAAGAAGATGGAGAGAGAAGGGATGGAAGCACACTGGTGTATAAGGAGAGGGCACGGGAGGTAAGGAGAGGGATGGCAAAGGCCAAACGGAAGTCGGTCACAAAGGAAGGCGCAAAGATGAAGGGAAGAATTCACAGCAGGTGATCACACAGATCACAAATGTACCAAGAAGGGAAATCTAGTTGCCGAATCAATGGAAGGAGCATGTTGCGCAGTTTATAAATGCAGAAATTGAAAACTAAAGGATCACAGAATCAGAATCAGAATCATCTTTATTGCCAAGTATGTAGAACACACAAGGAATTTGTTTCCGGTAGAAAAACTACAAAAAAACAATAAACATGAAAGATGCTAACGTGGGGGAGCGGTAGTCATCATCATCAAATATTGCTGATCAAGATATTTTATTCAAATTCTTATCAACAACATCAACACAAGCTGAAGAAACACTTCGAGCTGCATGTGGTACATCACATTTTTATGGTTTGTTAAATCCCGACTGGATTACTGTAATCGACTTGATTTTGGAGGCAGCCAATCCTCCATTAAGCGTCTCCAGTTGGTCCGAAATGCTGCTGCTCACCTCTTGACTACTACACTGCCCATCTTTAAAACTCATCTCAACATTCATATGTCTTCTTTGGCTTTTGACTCAGCAAGACTCAGGCTTGATCTTAGTTTTACAGTCTTTATACTTTCTATTGTCTTTATTATAAAATTGTTGTTTATAGTTGTATGTATGATACTGGCTCCATTTAGAGCACTCTGTATACAGGCGGTGGTTGTTGTAACACGCTCTATAAATACAGTAGAATGACAGCTTAAGTTGATAGGCCATAAAGGAGCGACGAAAAATAATAGGTCAAACGCAGTATGACGATGTTCGATGTATGAATGAAAGGGATGACAGCGGAAAGGTATGGTTTCAAGGAGGAGAGGTGGTGAAAGGGCAAGGTGCTAAAGTTCGACTATTTGCAGCAATAGGGAAAGGTGGAAGAAAGGTGAAGATGAGATGACAGTGTACAGGTATGATGGAGCAGGTACGGGGTGGGGGAGTGTCAGGGGTGATCTGTAATGGATGAGCAAAAGCTAATATGAAAGGAAAGATTTATAGGATGTTAAAGTGGTATGGTTTGGAGACGCTAGCAATGGCCAAAAGTCAGAAAAAAAACTGGAGGTGGCAGAGTTGAACATACTGACATTAGCTTCTGATGTGGGGATGGTGAACAGAATGAGAAATCAGCTCATCGGAGGGAGAGGGAGTCATTTTGCTTGTATCCTAGTCCGAGACTACTAGTCCCATGCATTTTGTTGATAATTTCACTTTTTTTCCCTGATGTGTCAGTCTATCTCTCTATGTGCCTGTCTGTCTGTCTGTCTTGGTGTCTCGCTGTGTCTGTCTATGTGTCTGTTTATATGTCTGTCTGTCTGTTTGTCAATGTGTCTGTGTCTGTCTGTCTGTCTGTCTGTTTATGTGTCTATGCATCTGTTTATGTGTCGATGTGCGTCAATGCATCTGTCAATGTGTTTCTGTCAATGTGTCTTTCAATGTGTGTCTGTCTGTCTGTCTGTTGATGTGTCTGTCTGTGTCTATGTGTCTATTATTGTGTCTGTCTCTCTCACTCTATCTACACTCTCACTGAAACTTATCGATTTTTATTATCTATTTATCTATTTCCTCTTTGTCTATTTATCTAGTAATTATTTCTTTTTTATATAATGAGCCATTTCTTTTTTTGTCTACTTATGTAATTCTGTTTTATCTATTGTTTATCTATTGTTTTATTTGTGTATTTGTGTATGTATGTATGTATGTATGTATTTGTTTATTCATCACATTTCGCCTGTGTCTGCATTTTTGACATTCTAAACAGAATTCAGTTCCTTTTCGAACCTGACAATCGGTATCCTAAATTTTCATTTTCACAACTCATCATACACCATATCACAGAAATTCGAGGGCACCGCCATTTTGATATGTCAGATCACATCTCGTCGCACCACCACATCAGAGGTAGCATCTCAGATTACCCGACAGCAGAAATGCTCACCCTGTGAAATTGTAATACACCTTCACGCTAGATTAAAATTCCTTTTACTCACTGTTAATCACATTTCACGTTTTTTTTTATGGATCATTGTACAGAATAATCATAGGCAGCCGAATACGAGAAAGAAGGCATCCAGGTTGCAACATCATTTTGATCGCGAGGGACATAAAATGCATCTCAAATATTTATAACACGTCATCAAGTTGTGGACAATTCCAGCAAAAAATCAAATAAAGTAGTACATCTTGTAACTTCCTTATAAATTGTTGAGGAGTGGCATCCATTACAGTGTATTTATATAATGTCTCTGTAGAATGCGTGCTATATTTTGATAATTCATCGCCCCTCCCTCCCTCCTTTCTCAGTCCTGATCCAGATATCCTCCAAGCACATTTATATCTCACGGTGGAATTCCCTTAGAATGGTTCTGTCATGAGTTTAAATATTTCATGACGAGTTGGGATCACATTGTAAAACGTGGTAACCAGGCAACTGCTTCTCAATCAGCATTGTCGTTAGTTTGCCATTCACATGCAAAAAAATAAATAAAAAATACATCATCACAATCTCTTTAACTGCTCAGCATGACACTCGGTATGATCAATTCCGACCAAGTGAATTAATTTGTTCGTGTTTAATCATCTGGAGTTAGCAGGGGGGTGCAGACATAGAGTTTGTACTTGTACTTGGGCTTACAAACGCTTTAGCTAACGAACATTTCTACCTAAATTCGTGGTAATTTTGGCATACAAACTAATTTTAGGGAAACACACAGAGCGCCACAATGGCTGGCGGACTCGTGTTCGGCGGATGAACACCAAACCACACGGCCGAACAGCGCCACCGTGGCTGCCGGACTACTTTTTCACACACCCTGTCTCTGAGTGCATACATTTGTTATCGAGTGGAGTACTTTTGCTTTTTTGGGACCGTAAAAGACCCCACCACAGGCTCGTGTTCAGCCGAAGAGGACACAAAACTAAAATTACGGTCAAGCAAAAGAAGAAGATCATCGAGAAACACGAACGAGGTGTGCATTTGTGTGACTTAGCGTCCCAGTACCAGTATGCTAAGTCGACCATTGCTACGTGTGGCTAAGGGTGTTATTGTGTTGTCTAAGCAACGGTCTCAGGCAATAGAAGAGGTTGAAAAACTTCTGTTGATGTGGATTAACGAAAAGCAGCTAGCAGGGGACAGTGTCTGAGAGTATTATCGCAGAGAAAGCAACTTCACCCGGATATCATCAACAGGCAACTACGACCATCACAAAGGTAAATAAAACAACTTTATTATACAATACAGTTTATTTCTTTAATTACAATACAGTAGCACATTTATTATACATACAATAAGGTATATTTTGTGTTGTTTTAAGGCTTATTTAGTAGAAAATTACGTTTTATGAGTTGCAGGTCATTTTTAACGGTTTCCTATGGGAAATTAATGTTTGGAACACACACTTTTCACCTTAGACACACTTTCTGGGAAGCAATTAAGTTCGTAAACTGTGATATCACTGTATTTGTACTTAGTATGCAAATACATACAAAATCGGCCCATCAACTTTGCCCCAAATTCCAAAGGTGAATTTTATTCGTGAAGCTTTGACTTTTGAACAAAGACCCATCACCCCAAACAACTGCGGAAGAGAAAAGAAAGATGCTTATGCAAAATATTTTCTCATGATTATTCCCATCAGGGATCTTTTGAGATCATTTTTGGAATGGAAACTGACTATCATCCACACAATACTATTGAAACTGCAGGAGGACGCAATAACAGCAACAATGTTCGACGGCCTTATGAGAAACACGCGAGATGTGTCGTAGATTCGTCTGTCAAACAAAGTCAAATGATTGCAAGACAGCAGCTCCGCGGCCTCTGTGTGCCAGAGGTAAATTTAATCAGTGCTGCAAATGCAGCAGGATTCAGGTAAATTTGCTTAGCGGCGGGAGGATAGGAGAAAATGGAGATTGACTAACTGTATATATTGTGACGAGTCATTGAAAGAAAAATCACAACAAAAAAGTTTTTTTTTTTTTGATGTTCTGTTTGAAAAGATTGTATTTATAGGAATTCATACTGGCGTAACATTTGATGGATGATTAACTCCTTTATAGCCATTCACGAATGTATTCGGGAATTGAAAATATGACATAGCGCGCCATTCCCGAATTCGTTTTTTTTTTTTTTTCATGGTTGGGTGCCGATACAGCGCTGGCCATGGCCTCTGGCAATGTTTTTTCACTTTCACAAGGGGGCAGCATTTCCCCTTTTTCCATGTTAGTGCTTTGTTCTAGCTTCAGCTGTTGTTAAAGCGCAATATAAACCAATATGTATGTATTGCATTGTATTTTGGACAGCCACCCTCATTTCAAGCTCATATAACTCCAAACCCATCTAATTTAGGATGCCTTTTTTGTCACTGCTCTTGTTGGTTAAAACCGTTTGATTATGTGTTAACTCATTTAATTCAGAAATTGAAAAGCATGATGTGGAGCGCCATTCTCCAATTTGTCCGGGTTTTGGTTTTTCTTACGGGGGGCACTGGTCAGACCTCTGGCAATGTTTTTCCCTTCCACAAGCGTGGCAGCATTTGCCTCATGTTCATGTTGTTACAGATACAGCTGTTGTTAAAGCCCTATATAAACCAATACATAATTATTGTATTGTATTTTGTACATCTGCCCCAATTCCAAGATCAGATAACTCCATACGTATATGACTTAGGAATTAACTCTTTTTCTGATAAAAGAAGATAATCTAAGGTTCACCATGCTGTATTGAAAGTTTATGTAGTCCTAAAAGTCAATATTCTTCGGGTCCTGCAATTCAAGTGTCAATGACAAAAACGCTGGCACTGGA
Source organism: Hippocampus bargibanti (assembly GCF_051943395.1). Classification (NCBI taxonomy): domain Eukaryota; kingdom Metazoa; phylum Chordata; class Actinopteri; order Syngnathiformes; family Syngnathidae; genus Hippocampus; species Hippocampus bargibanti. The sequence goes on along the minus strand of NC_142748.1, from coordinate 3,113,898 downwards.
GTGGACACATTTTGGCACATCATCTGGCATTGAATTACTTTAAAAAATGATTGCAATGGCAATACTAAACTATGTAAGCCCACTCACGCCTCTGTCTCTCATTGAATTGAATTTAGTAGAAATTGTCATGCTGGTGACGATGTGATGAAAACGCTTCAGGACAAATAAACCAACTTAAAGTGAAAACATTTTGGCTTGTCATTTGATAAACTGTAAAATATACGTCAGATAAAAACACCGCAAGTTCAGGAAAAGCAAACTGTATACAAATATGAGGCGAAAACTGCCAAACTGCCTCTAGAAAAAATACACAGTGTCAAGAAGAATAAATACTACAAGTGAAACAGCGGGGAAAAAAAATGGCGACATCAAAATGATAAACTGTGTTTTCTTTTGGATTGTACATCCTTGAGGAGAGCAGACCTGAATACCGATGTCAGGGCGTCAATATGGGTGGATTGGATTCGAGAACCAGTCCAAACTTCAACAAGAACAAAGTAAAAAAGTGACACAACTGGAGTTAAACAGACCGGTACCGTGGGTCATTTGGTACCGGGCCGCGCAGAAAGAATAAATAATTTACATAATTTCTGTTTTATTTATTATCTGAGTCCAAATTATATTTTACAGTGAGACCTCAACTTACAAACACCTTAACTTACAAACTTTTCATCTTACAAACGTCAAATTTATGAAAATTAAACCTTATAATAAGCACTATTTTCATAATACACACCCACCACGGCTGGCGGAGTGATCTTCGGCTAAAGCACACGACCGAACAGCACCAGAGGTTAAGTTACCAACAGTCCTTATGGAAGGTGACTCTCCTTCCATAAGCCATCAACGACCATCAAAAAGGTAAGTAAAACTTTATTTTACAGGACAGTTTATTTCTTTAATTACAGTCCTCATGTAATGCGCCTCTCTTTCCAAACAGCAATTCCCTTTGACCTTCGACCTCCAACGCCATTCCATCAAGCCATAAATGACCATCACAAATGTAAATAAAGTGACTTTATGATACAATTCAGTGTATTTCTTTCATTACAACACAATAGCACATTTATTATACATAGAATAAGGTATGTTGTGTGTAGATTTAAGGCTTATTTAGTTGAAAAGTATATTTTATGGAAACCCGGGAACGGATTATTCCCATTTTAATGGTTTCCTATGGGAAAATGTTTTTGAGATACACACTTTTCACCTTACACACTCTGTCTGGGAACCAATTAAGTTCGTAAGTTGAGGTCTCACTGTATTTATGTATTTATTTTAAACATATCCTTCATTTTTTCCATCCATCCTTCCATCATTACATTGCAGTATACAGTTTCTTCTCATTTTGCTTTAGTACTTCGATTCTTTTTTATTTTGGACTTTTTTCTTTCTTTCATATTTGTTTTTTTTCGTTTGTCTTTTTGCTCTTTCAAAATGAAACTAGTTTTTCAGTGCCTCCCCTACACTTGGGTCCTTAATATCCATGACATCTTCATTAATAAGCAATAAGAGCGAGACACGCTTTGCGACGCAGCTCTGGCAACTATAGTTGAAAACACGATCACCACCGAGCAGATTGTTCTATTTTCATCACTCTGACACCGTCAATGAAAACATTTTCTTTTCATCGACAGAATTGCGAGTGCAGTAGTGTCATTATATTGTGCGAATGGTCATAATGAGCTACTTTGTGCACTCAGACACTTAAAGACGAACATATTCTTTTCCCTTCAAGGGGTCTCCACAGCGAATCAGTGTTCTCCATCTTCAGAGGTTTGATTCGCATGTTTGTTTTGGCCAAGCTTTTACGTCAGATGCCCTTCATGACAATTAAAGACACTTAAGGACGAACATACTGGGCTCTATTTATATATCCCGCTCGCCCTGGTCAACTTTACATTGTCCGCAAGTGAAGGCCTGTTTGCTGTTTCTTACTAATGTACTTTATGCGCTTTAATTGTCGGCATTAACTCAAATTTATATCTGCTTTTTCACTGTCAAATAGTGTGTGCGTGCTTCCGTGATGGCAAATTGAATGAAAATATTCACAGCCGCTTCCAAGTAAGTCAGCTGTGTTCACGCTCACAAAGGCGCAAGCGCACCTTTCTTCCTGTGCAGGTCTTTAATTGGAAATACATAATAATAATAATAATAATAATAATAATAATAATTAACACTAAAAATAAAATAAAATAAAATAAAAATAACTTAATCATGCTTTTGCACCAGATTTATGGTGAGCACGAAGATTTTTAAAGCACAGTGGTGCTGGAAATCATTTCAGAATTGCACCCATCATTTGTACAGAATACCATGGTTGCTGTTATTTGGCTATAGACTAGACATTGAATGCAGAGTCAATTATGGATTCATCCTGCAAATGCTGCATGTATAGAGGTCTGCAGCTGAGTGATAATGATGTTTGTCTTAAAAAAAAAAGTCGACGAAGATTGCGTGTTTAAATAAACATGCATGTGGTACTATCCAAAGCAGGCTTTTCAGAGGACAGTCAACAACCTGACTCGCCATTTCATTTGGATCTATCAATGCAAATACGCCGGCTTGCGAGAATGGATAGTGATGTTTTGTTGCAGAACGGCGGGGGTCTAAATGAGGTGTTCGGTTGTGTGCAATTTGCCGACACTTGACTGAGTTCTGACGCCAGCGCACTGATGTAAGAGACGGACGGGGGAAGGAGGGGTGGGTAGAAGAGAGAAGAAGTCGAGAAAAAGAGAGGTGGTTTGCTTCACTGACGATCTACAGTACTTTACTTTCACAGACTCCAGACAGAGAAGGACTCCCGGCGAGTCTTTTTAACAGAGGTAGGCTGGTTTTCCAAACTCATCCTTTATATATAGGCAGCTTGAAAAGTCAATGGTTTTAATCAATGTGACTACGTTTACATAAATAAATACATAAATAACATTTTTTAATGATTGAGAATATCAATATTAACCACGTAGAGACGTTCAAAGGCATCACGGAAAAATAAACGCTCGCATTAGAACACAAGAATGCAAGGATCGAACCACAACTGCAGCAAGTTAGTTGGACGCCTGCATTTATACAATCATCCCATAATGAATTCATGACGTGTCGCTGACGTGGGCGTTATATTAAATGAGCTCTACTTATGTTTCCAGTCCAACCGAGACAGAACGAGCCTGAAACATCAGCGGTCAGCACCTTGGACAGCGAATTCAAGCAAAACTACGGGGAAGGGCGATCCCGAATCCGGGCGTCCAAAAACGCGACTTCCGCTTGGGATTTGCGGTTGTGCCCCCGCCCCCCCCTCCTCTACAACCACCAATACGCGCATCATCATGGGTCGCAGCGGACTTTAGTTCAGCTCATGAGCTCTGACAGCCGATATATGCCCTTCAAGGCAATCAAACCGAGCTGCATTCAGCATGAAGGATGCACGCGGTGCTGAGCGATCGACGGCGAAACTTAGCTTGGACTGAATCTTTCAGCGAAGCTTTAATCACAGTTGCCTCGACAAAAAAAAGATTTCTTTTGCGCCTCACATCATGGGGAAAAGGCACCTTTTGTTACTTCTCATCTATCTGGACCCACTAAGCGTGTTGAGTGCGGCCACGGGTGGGAAAAAACCCAAACAGACGACCAGGAAGATTCCCAAAGCCACAGCGGCGCCCACGTTGGCACCCCAGCCGAAGACGCCGCAGCCCGCACCGACAAGCAACCACGACACGTGCCTGGGTTATTACGACGTCAGCGGACAATATGACCACATGTTCGAATGTAACAACACGGATCATCGTTACTGCTGCGGGACTTGCTACCTGCGTTTCTGCTGCGAGTACAAGAAAGACAGACTGGATCAAAAAGCGTGTAACAACTACCAAAAGCCGGGGTGGGTGCAGACGGCCGCCCCGTCCCCAGTACCGACGGGGGAGACTTTTGAGGGTATGGATCAGACCAACACGGCGGTCTACATCACCTGTGGGATCATAGCCTTCATCATAGTGATGGGAGTGTCGGCAAAAGTTGCTTACGACAAAGCTACGGAACCGCCTCAAGAGATGAATATACACAGGTAAGGACCACTGCTTCTATATCACACTGTCTTATCAAAAAAAGCTAACAGATATATTGGATTTTACATAAAAGCATTATTGTGGCTATTTCCCCATTGAAGGACTTTAAATGCTTTCTGATTCTGATTGTCTGCAATGGTGTAAAATTGAGAGTTAAGATGGTGTCTTTATTTAATATATATATATATATATATATAAATGGGGGGGGGTAGATAGTTGACATTCAACACCCAGTATGCCCCAGCATATTTTTACCTTACTGCAAAGCTACGAGCACGCAAAATAATTCATTGCACGGTCACTGTAATATCTCCTAGTGAGGAGGAGGGGGGCTTTTATTTATGCCATTTACTTTCTTTTTCCACCCCGTGTTGATAGTTCAATCATTTTTATCCCCCGGCACATTTTTGACTCTGGAAAGTATATATAGTGACATTCAAAGTGGACACTAGAATGTTAAAAATAGCATAAAGTTAAATTTCGATCCCTCAGGATTCAAGTTTTGGCTCCTAAGGTAAATTTGGCTTTTTTTTTTTTTTTATCTGAGCCAAAATTATTTAAAAATCTTATATGCCCTTATTTTGTAAGAAAATAAAATGGCACCAAAGCAACACCGTTTTAAACTCAAAATATAATCGTGATATGCTAGTATGTGTACAAGGAAACAAAATTACAGATACAATAAAATAAAATAAAAAGCAACATTTTGTATGCCCGTCAAGTGACTGACTGATTGATTTCAACCCAAATTTATGTGGGCTTTTTGACATTAGATTCCATTACCAGATGTTTCACCCCCTCTACTCCATTCCCCTTAAAGAAGTGTGTCAGAAAGGCAGCCTGAAAATAATTACACAGTCAAAAGAAGCTCATTACTCAGACGCTTCCCTTTGAATGCGCGTGCTTTGGAGCCTTCGGCGCACTCAAAAAAAAAAAAAAAAATGCTGCATTTCCCACTTTTTCCAATAATAGGCATTCAAAATGGCAAACCGGCTATCAAATGTCACACCTCCAACCTCATCCCACTTGGCGCGGTTAGGTGCGCAATCGTCGAGAACGCTTCGCAGAACTATTAAGACGTATATGGCAAGAGACCACATTTGATCCCCTCAGCTGGCTCCGGTTCCCTCCTGCGGCTTTTCCATGCGAGAGTTATCATACATGAGTGGGCCGCAGACTGCGCCCACATCTGGAAACAAATGCTGACACACATTAATTCCTCAAGATTGAATGGTTTGGATGCATTATTCAACACTTGGGTAGTCTTAAGAATGTGAATAATGGATACTGTTAATGTTGGGAGAGTTGTACCAAGGTCGTGTCACATGCACGCTACGGTGCACATTGAATCAAGAGCAAAAAAGCAAGAGGAGCGGAAATACTCTTTTAAAAGCAAAAGGTTACCCCCAATGTTATATTTGATCTCGCGGAGCTTTGAGCTGTGTGCAGCCGTGCAAAAAAGGTTGATTTCTCTTTTAAAAGCAATGCCAGGAAAAAAAACCCAAACACTTTTTGAACTTGTCTCTGCTTCTCTTGCTCGCTCCCTCTTGAGGCTTCCATGTGCACCTGGCGCGGTGTAAAAAAAAAAAAATCCACTTCAAGTTAATTAGATGAGATCCTCACACACATGGAATGCCGGTTGCCCATTCATCATCTTCCCAGGATTGAAAACGGTACAAAAAAAAAAAAAAGACGCGCAAAACAGAGAAGCCCCAAATCATCCATAACAGCACGATGTCGTTTTTACAGTTAGGTACTATTCAGTGTGCGTGAACAGACATATTTTTTTCCCCTTATTTTGAAAATCAAATCTGAACATTTTGCTGTTGACTTATTATTCTCAGGGCCCTTGCCGACATCCTGAGGCAACAGGGGCCCATTCCCATCTCTCAATACGACTGCGAGAACTTTGCAGCCATGAACGGCTCGTCCAAAGACAACACGCCGGTCAGAACCTCATCCAAGAACCACTACACACCTGTTCATGCCTCGAAATCGAACCACAGTAAGAGCTCTCTTTTTTTTTAAAATATAAATCCACCAATAAGTATAAGTGATACTACAGTTTACGAACCCCTTGTCTTACGAACCTTTCGGTTCACGAACGTTACATTTATGAAAATTTTACCTTGGCATACGTACTATTTTTCGGGATACACACGCAGCTGCCACAATGAGTTATGTGTCGTTCGCGAACGAGCCCGTTCTCCTAACAAGAAAATAGTGGCCAACTGTTTTGTCCTCTATTCCACGCCCGCAGTCTTAGGATAAAGCCACGTGATTGGTCAAGAACGCAGCCGTGAGGGGAGTGAAAAAAAAAAAAAAAACGTAAGATGGTGAGAAAATGGATAGAAAACAGTGACATTTGGACTTGTTTCTACTTTGACAGTTCAAAAGGAGAGTGTAGACTGGAAGGTTAAAATATCCCATCAATCAGGCTCCACAAATAACCCGCACAAGCCATCTGTACACTTGATGCAAAAAGCTATCAACCCGGCTAAACAGAACACAATTGATGAGGAAAAAGGTAAAATTATCGCAGAGAAAGCACCTCCAAGGGATCATTCCTCAAGATGGTGAAAAAAGAAGGCTTAGAAAATCAGAAAGTAGAAAATCATGTTTTATGGGGACATGGGAACGGATTATTTTCATTTTAATGGTTTCCTATGGGAAATTAATTTTTGGGATACACACTTTTCGCCTTACACACTCTGTCTGAGAACGAATTAAGTTCGCAAGCCAAGGTATCACTGTACTAAAACTCACAAAAGCATCCACTTGTTTATATATAAAACACCCCCCAACGCTGCTTCCCCCAACTCAGAGCTCAACCTTTCAGCTGCATAATCTCCAATGTTAACATCCTGTAATCATCACATTTGGGCATGAGAGTGCGCGAGAGAGCGCCACAGAAGGGAAGAGGCAGCCGCTGACAACGGATAATTACCGGTTGGCAAAGTAACGCAACATCCCCTCGTTGAAGTTGTGACCTCCAGGGTGAAGGAGTCGCTAAGAATGTGCGATTTGATGTGCAGAATATAAATGGCAGGTGAATCAATCCATCTCGGCTGCATTCCCTGTCACTTACTTCAATTTGGAGTCCTTCAAATGTCTCCAGTTGGTCCAAAACGATGCTACTGGTTTCGTAACAGGAGCTCGTAAGAGGGAGCATAGCAGTTTAATTATCCCTTAACAGACTTCCTGTATATTTTTAAGTTCTATAAAGATTATTTACTTGGTCTTTAAATGCGGAAATGGTCTCGCTCCAATTTGAATCTTTTGAATTTCCCTTTTATGTAAGAAAAACTAACTTTTTGCACCACACTCTGTACGCACTGGTGTTGTTAACTCAAGCATTGCCATCCCTGAATTTCTTTGGGAATTGGAAAGTATGACGTCGAGCAGCATTTCCAAATTTGTTCATGTTTTGATTTTCTTGCCAGGGTGCCAATAAAGCGCCGGTCAGACCTCTGGCAATGTTTTTTTTTGCCTTCCACAAGGCAGCAGAACATTATTTTTTCCATTTTAGCGCTTTGTTACAGCTTCAGCTGTTGTTAAAGCGCTATATAAATTACTATGTATTGCATTGTATTTTGTACAGCCACCCTCATTTCACGCTCATATAACTCCAGGCCCATATAATTTAGGAATTAACTCATTTTTTTTCTGATGAAAGAAGAGATTCTAAGATTTCTTACACTGCATTGAATGTTTATTTAGTCCTAAAACTCAATATTCTGTGGGTCTGGCAATTTGCGTGAAAATGACAAAAGTGGAGTGGACACATTTTTGCACATTGTCTCGCAGTGAACGAGTCAAACTGCCATCAAATAAAATTCACAAGAACCTCCATGCTGGTAATTACCAAATTTACTAAATACACATTTTTCAATTGTTTTCAACTGATTCCTAGACTGGTATTTTTTAGGAACATTTGAGAAACACGATTTAGAAGAAGTTGTTGTTGTTGCCATAAAGGGCCGTAGAAGTCTTTTCCCAACCCAAAAGGACAGAAACATTCACCGTCAAGCACTATTTCTAATATATTTTGTTTTGGGCGTGGACGTCATGAGGACTTGTCCTCTTTCTGCCACATTGCCATCTGTCAAACATCTGCTGCCAGCATTTTCATTCTGCTTGTTATGGAGACATTCAGCATTCTTTCATTTTGCACTTCCTTCTTTTATTCGCTACCACGGTGCACTTTTTCCCCCCCACATCAGTCTGTGAGAGCTTATAAACTGATATGTGACTGTCTTCTATTTGACCCTGCGAGTATTCAGACATACCAACAGCATACGAGCACCAGAGAGTTTTCACCACCCCCTACCACAATGTGTTCTCAGCAGTGATGAGACATCACAGTTCCTTGGGGCTCAAGTAATCATCAAACATGGCTTAGTTTCGGAAAACAGATGAACAGTCATTGGTTGTTACATGAGCCGTTGAGCAACTGTGATGTCATTTGACAGTTGACGGAGGGGAACAAAACGGCTGTCCCCGAAGATTGCTAAAAACAGGTGAATTTTACTGTGAAATTCATATGCCAGAAATATAATAGTCATGAAGCTATTGATATGAACGGCTAGAACTGTATGTGTCAATCTACGTTTACCAGTGTTAGGTATTAAGTGCTATGACTGTAACAAAGTTGAAAAATTCGGGGTTCCACAAGGTGCTATGTGGCGCCCACTTGCACTCATAGAGCATTCAAGTACAGTTGAAGTGACGTTTGGGTGTTTTTTTTAAACATTTGCCACAGTCAAGTGGAGAAACCCACAGAAAAAGGTCGCTCAATTCCTTCTTTCAAAGAGCGTCATCTTGATTTAACTCATTTACTGCCATTCCTGAATTTATTTGGGAATTGGAAAGCATGACGTGGAGCGCCATTCCTGAATTTGTTCGGGTTTTGGGTTTTCTACGAAAAAGCGTAAAGTGTTTCTTGTTTGGACTGCAAACCTGAACAAGATAAATACCCCCAAAACAACAGGGTATTATTATTATTATTATTATTACTCTTACTAATGATCATGATAATTAATAAATAAATTAACAAAAAACAACCAAACAACAAATAAATTAATAAATAAAATAAATAACTATATAAATCATTTTTTATGCTTTGCTAGCACGATTTGCTTATATCGGGAGTGAGCAAAAAGTATTGTGCTTATGGGCCCCTTTTGATTCATTAACTCATTCACTACCATTCCCAAATTTATTCGGGTTTTGTTTTTGTCTTGCGGGGTGTCGATAAAGCGCTGGTCAGACCTCTGGCAATGTTTTTCCCTTCCACAAGGGGGTAGCATTTGCCTTTTTGTCCACGTTAGCGCTTTGTCACAGCTTCAACTGTTAAAGCGTTATATACTGTAAATCAATATGTATTGTATTTTGTACAGCCGCCCCCATTTCAAGCTCAGATAACTACAGACCCATAAAACTTAGGAATTAACTTTTTTTCTGATGAAATAAGAGGTTTCTGACGCTGAATTGAATGCATATGTAGTCCAAAAACTCAACATTATGTGGGTCCTGGAATTTGACTGAAAATGACAAAAATCCTGGCACTGGAATGGTGACATTTTTGCACATCATCTGGCAGTGAAGGAGTTATTAGAATGGGCATAAATACTGTATATAATGCCGCATAGCTTCAGTGCTATTCCAAAAATCCAGATCTCCGTTTCAGCCAAGATGGCAGATGCTGCCTTATTTTCACATTGGAGTACTGTGATGACATTGTACTCTTGGTGCATTGCAAAGTTTAATGTGTTTTTAGGAGCAACCGAATGTTTTTAAAAATAATGTGCCAGAAGCAAAAACAGTATAATTTGAGAGCATCGCGCTAAGTGTTGCTAGTGTGTATATGTGTGTACAGTATTTCATATATATGTTGCATCTGTGGTGGTGGAGGGTGGAGACTTTTCAGATCTGAGTGTAAACAGTGCTGCGCACCCCGCAGCCACAACAAGGACCAGAATCTTGAAAATGAGAAGCAGATACCTTTACAGGACTGAGCCTTCAGTTAAAATACAACAATAATCGCTTCTCAGACAAAATGCAGCTTGGCCGGCAGCTCTGTGAACTGAATTTGATTTATTTCACCCCCGTCTTCCCTCCCTTGTTTCTCTCAATTGCTTTTCTTTCGTCATAAAAAGAGGTGTAATGTTTGCGTGCACTCGATGTGTAAAGTACTTTCATATTACTGATGGACTAAAAAACAAAACACAAGCTCTCCTATATAGCAGCTTGCACAAAGGAATGCAGATATATATATATACAGTGACACCTCGGTTTACGAACCTCTTGGCTTACGAACTTTTCAGTTTACGATTGTTACATTTATGAACATTTTACCTTGGCATACAAACTTTTTTTGGACACGGAGCTGCCTCAATGAGTGATGTGTCGTTCACGAACGAGCCCATTCTTCTAACAACAAAATGGCAGCCGACTGTTTTTGTCCTCTATTCCCCGCCCCCAGTCTTCGGTTAAAGCCACGTGATTGGTCAAGAACGCAGCAGTGAGAGGGGGTGGTTTAAACATTAAAGAGAGAGGCAGACAGTGAGAGAGTTTCAACTTTGATAGTTCAAAGGCAGAGTGTAGACTGCAAGGTTAAAATATCCCATCAATCAGGCTCCACAAACCACCCGCACAAGCCATCTGTACACTTGATGCAAAAAGCTATCAACCCCGCTAAACAGAACACAATTGATGAGGAACTAGATACAATTATCACAGAGAAAGCACCAGCAAGGGATCATTCCTCAAGATGGTGAAAGAAGGTTATATTTCTCATCAAGTGTTTAATGCTGATGAAACCGGCCAGTCCATTCAATCGAGCCATCAACAACCATCACAAAGGTAAATAAAACGACTTTATTATACACTACAGTTTATTTCTTTAATTATAATACCATAGCACATTTATTATACATAAAGAAAGGTATAGTTTGTGTAGTTTTTTTAAGTAGAAAAGTATGTTTTATGGGGACCTGGGAACGGATTATTCTCATTTTAATGGTTTCCTATGGGAAATTAATTTTATACACACTATTTAATACACAGTTTTTGCCTTGCACACTGTCTGGGAACCAATTAAGTTCATAAGCCTAAATCTATCTATCTATCTATCAACTATCTATGAGGCCTTGCAAAAATGGTAACAATATATTTTTAGATTGTTTCAAAGTATTTGTGCACTTATCACCTTAAAGGTCAGGTTCTTTTCGCAGACCATCAGTGATCGCGATAATAGCTTTTCACCTTTAGTTTTTGTTTTTCGCTCACGACCTTTAGGTTGACATGTTTTTGTCGTCCCTTTATTTTCTATTCTGCAGAAAATAAATCAGCAGCACTTTTATAACTTTTTTTTTAATGCCTCAATTCACCCACATACAGTATGTCACATAGTCGTTTAAATGCATTGAGCTAATTACTGTCCTCTCATTGTTGACCGATAGACCGATCAATATTTGATGACTTGATACTCCAAACTGAGGTTAATGCAAGTTGGTGCCTGGCCACCTTTACATAAAAATAAAAAGGGCACACTTGAACGGTCCAGGTCTTGCACAAAGTCTATTAATTTTAATTTTTCCCTCTGCTTAATGGATTCGTCCTTGAGTTTATAATTAGCTGGCCCTTGGCCCATGTTACATCCCTTTGTAAAGTTTCATGACAATCGTGCTGAGTGAGACAAAACAACAAACGTGGGTGATATGTCATCTCCCTCAGTCGGAGATAATTATCATAACGCGTTCAAACACCCATACCCGTGGCCGTAGCCGCCCTGCAATTAATACTGCACGCAAGTTTATCACTGTGACATCGTCGACTCCCACTTGCCAATATAATCATCACTTCCACGTTAAAAACAACAAAGCATGATCGGTTTCAATAAAAATCTGCCTGATGAGAGCTCTCGTGTGAAACTACAACACGCGTGGGTGTCTTCGTGTGTCGACTCCATTTCCTCTATGTAGTTTGGGCTCGACCTCCCCATGCATCGCCTTCGATAGCAACATCAATACTTCTAAAGTGTAGTAATGTTTTAGCCTGCTCTCGTCTACTGTTTCTCTGTTTATCTGAGAAACATCAGACATGTTAAATTGGCCATATATGTAGAACACACAAGGAATTTGTCTCCGATAGAACACACTGCACTAGTATCATCAGAACAAAAGACATGACAAATAAGTATGGAGGGCACTAATAAAGGCTATCTAATCTAATCGAATCAAATCCCTTCATGTCAGTGGTACCTCTCAGAAACAACTGTGAGGCACTGCTCAAAGTAACAACCAGACAACGGTTTAAGTGAATACAGAGCTGGCTCTACAATTATTATAACAGGATGCAGTTCTGCAGGGTGCAAAATTGCAAAAAGGCACTAGAGTATAGAGTTATATTTAGGCTACTACTGTATTTAGAGAGTTAATGGCTATGGGGAAGAAGCTGTTTAAATGTCTGCTGGATTTGGTGTCTATGGATCAGTAGTTGGAAAAGGTGGTGAGCAGGGTGCAGAGGGTCCAGTAGGATTTTCTGCGCCCTTGTCTTGATTCTTGCACTGTGCAAGTCATCGAGAGTGTGTAGGGCGGGGCCAATGATTTATTTTCCGCCATCCTCACTGTCGTTTTTTTGTGGCGACCCCGAACCAAACCGTGATGGAAGAACACAGGATTGATTGGATTGGATTGGATATGCCTTTATTAGTCTCACAGTGGAGAAATTTACATTTCACATTTGATTCGATGACTGCCGTGTAGAAATGTTGTAGCACCAACTGTGTCAAGCCATGCTTGTTCAGAAGATTATTCTCAGTGTTCTACAAACAGAGGATCAAACAAACCCAGCCAGGAAATACACGACTGAGCATGTACGCAGGTGCAAACTGCACTCACGCTAAATCCAAAGACACATCCAATAAAGGACAACCAACGTCACTTTTTTCAGAAAAACGTTTTATAGCATCTAAAATACCCAAAACACACAGTATGATATTTTTAGTCAAATGCAAAACACCAATAAAAATAACTTGGTGTCCAAAATCTGCAAAAAATTGAGCTGCGAATTGGGCATTTTCAGAAAGCACGTATATTGCACTTTAACAACAGCTGAAGCTATAACAGTTCATGAAGTCACGCCAAAACGTCTTGCATTGCTGGAGAATCAAAACAATGGCTTCAGATTCGGAGAATATGCTTTCTTGTTACACATCCAGTTATGAATATTATTCAAATAGTTCTGAAGAGGAAAGCATACATGTTTGCAATCGATTAAATAATTTATTCCGTGCAACATTGGGGGGAAATGTCTCACTCAAAAAGAGGCAGAAAATGGCCACAGAGCTGTTGTGAGGAATGAATCAGCCCGTTTCCACAGGCTGATAAATTCCTTACGTGGAGCTTGGCCGCCCTCTTCTGGCTCTTTCTGGTGCAACACGAGGTTTTCAGACCAAACAAGCATTGACGTGATGGAAGGAATGCTACAATGTGTCCTTTTTTTCGGTCGGGGGCGTTCCTTCAGTGACGTCACGTACGGACTCGTCACCAACTCAAAAACAAGACTTATGGAATATTCAGCACGAGTCTTAAAACGTAAAATATAGCTATATGCGGTGGAATCTTTGTAAAATACGCCCAGTAGAAGTCATTTGAAGCCATTTTACAAATTATGGACACAACTTGTCCGGAGACGTCGGTTGTCCTTTAAGTGAAGTTAAGTTGTCCTTGCAGTTATGTCACCGGAATGAATCGCTATCGCGGTGGAAGCAAATCCATAACACCTCACTTCATCATGTTACAGTAGCTGCTCATGCTATCGCTAATGTTGTTGCACACGCCGCATCACCAAAGAGAGATTATTATTATTTCAAGACATTTATGTAACTGCCGTAAAGAAATGTTTTGGAGGTTGCTTCGTTCCAGAGTAGTTTGCTGTATTCACACCTGTCCAACCGAATTGCACCATGGAGGGGAAACTAACTAGAGTACGCACCCTGAGAGACACTCCACTATTTTTTTTCCTTTACTAGATCTCATTTACTGGCCCTTATAATAATAATACATTTGATTTATTAGCATCTTTCAAAACTCTCAAGGACACTTTACAGTCACAGGATATTTTTTCTGCGGGTGAGCAGTGGCAGCCACACGCGCCAGCGTTCACTCAACCTGGAAGTAACAAAGTAAAAAAAAAAAAAAAAAAAAAAACTAGATACCAAATAATATGACAGTAATTTATTCTTCACCACTTTCTGTACCCTCTTTGTGACATGAAGCAGTTCTAGATGAAAGAGAGAAGATCAAAGCGTCCTTTTCAGCAGTGGATCAGGGACGTCATGGTGGAATGTGCACGTATATAGCACTTTAACAACATCTGAAGCTGTAACAAAGCCGCTAACATGGACGAAAGACAAATGCTGCCTCCTCGTGGAAGGGAAAAACATTGCCAGAGGTCTGGCCATCGCTTTATCGGCGCCCAAGCAAGAAAAAAAAAAAAAAAATTTGGGTATGGCGCTCTACTTCTTCTTTTGACTTCAAGATGGCTGCCGTGAGAGTGGCTGCCTTTCCAGCAGCTCATGTATTTTGTTTTTCTACTTTCTTCATTCCTTTTATCTTCCTTTCATAACTTTACTGCTGTGAAATGTCAATTTCTCAACTGCCAGACTAATAAAGGCCAATCCAATCCAATAAATTCGGGAATGGCAGCGAATGAGTGAACAGCGGGTGGTCACGTCCGCAAACTGAACTCAACGCAAGGCGGAATTCAGTTTTTTATTTTGATTTCCACAGCAGGAAATGCGTGGATAAAACTTTGCTTTGGATTTCCTCTTTCTTCACCCCGTGTTTTAAAATAATCCGATTGATCCGGGTGATCAAGCAGCGCACCGAAGAACCCAAACAACACACGTTTCAGATGATACAGATGGAAGCAGAGTATGCGTGAGCAGCAGTTCTTTGCATTTGTTTTGTTGAAAAACAACAACAGCAGGGTGGGCCCTCTGCGTGAATGATACAAAACTTTCTATTCATCAACCTGATGCCTACGCCCATCGATCTGCTCTAAAATCGATAATCCATGGATGGTATTCCCACGTCACCGTGTCGAAGATAAAAATCGACCTTGGAGTTGCATGTCCGTCCCCCAGTGACAGTGGAAACCACCTAGCATGGTTAAAAAAAAAGATAGAATTCCTCTTATTTTTACTGTAACTATGGTATTACAGAGCAGCGGCTGTCCTGTGTCGGATTTAGATGGAGTATTACTATATCAAAGCATGGCGCACCTTTCTTCATGCACTACATGCTCAATTTCATGGCATTGTCGAGGTGAAAATTTATGATTTCCTTTGTCGCAAGGATATTGAATTCATTGCCCGTTAAACCCCCCCGCCCACCCTTTTTTTGCCGCAGGCATAGCAAGTAGCCTCACCTGAATAAAATGAGAATACGCATCGTGAGATGAGGGGCATTCCGTTTGAAGGGAGGTGGGGGGTGGGGAGTTCGGATTCAAGGGCTGCCGTCGTCGCGGGCCGTGCGGTAACCTACCGATGACTACGAGAAAAGTGATGAGAGGCGCGTAAGGGAAAATAGCACCGCAGGTATTCATTTGAACGCCTTTACGTTCAAAGAACGGTGGGAAGATTTGAGTTTAAAATGGCGCCGGTGTGCGAGTGAGTGACAGCTCGGAGTTGGATGCCAAGCGATTCGGGTTGGTAAAATGTACAGCGTAGCAAACATTTTTATTTTATTTTATTTTCCTTGTTGTTTGTTTGGTTGTGTCAGAGGATTCAATAGTACTACTTTTTGTTTTTTATTGAGGACTGTAGTGGGTAGAAGGGCTTAGTGTTTATGCATGAATACGCCAATTGTCTCACATATCCAAAACAAAAGCACCAAACAATCATGGTACAAAATCAATCCCTCGGGTGATATGGTCTCAATGTTGTTTTAAATAAATACACATGGAAGTAAATAAATAAATAAACTAACAAACAATCGACAAACACATAAACATTTAAACATAGAAATAAATACATAAATGCACATAAACAAACAACTAAATAAATAAATACATACATAACTAAACAAATAAATAACTAAATAATTAAACAAACATTTAAACATAAATAAGTAAATGAATAAATAAATAAATACATTTAAAATAAATGAATAAATATATGAAATTGCAATTGGTAAAAACTAATAAGAATAATAATTTAAAAACTGGATGTGTAAGAAAAAAAGTAAATATGGACAAATAATCTAGAAAATTTGTCATATTCAAAAAGGTTTGTTACAATGTGTTGACCGGTGTAGTATCATTAGTATCATTCGTAGCATTAGTTGCATGACATCCCTCGGTCTAATCTGTACAATATTTAATCATTTACAAATGGATATGGAATGTCCCAATATAAGGGGATTCCACAAATTCAGTAATTAAAAAGAAATAATAAAACATGTTTTCATAATTTTGAAGGGTTTGCCTGTGGCCTCATTTTCATTACAAAAATTAATCTTTAATGTTTATATTTTTTAAATATATTTTGGTGGTGGTAATCTTTGTTCTTATCCTGCAACTGTAAAGTGTCCTGGAGAGTTTTGAAAGGTGCTTATAAATACAATATATTATTATTATCATATTATTATCATTATTATCATTAGTATCATTCGTAGCATTCATTGCATTAGTATCATTCGTATCATTAGTAGCATTAGTAGCATTAGTATCATTAGTATCATTAGTATCATTAAATATGTTATTTTTTTCCCCTATTTCATTGTATTGCCCAGGTGATCGCTATGTGGAACAGTCACAATGACTGCGATATTTCCAACAAAAGAAATCAGAAACATTTATTGTAAATCACAGGTGTCAATGTCATTTTAACACGTTACAGCAGGGGTGTCAAAGTCATTTTTTGCCGCGGGCCACATTGTAGTTATGGTTTCCTCTCGAGGGCCGTTATGAATTTGGGGAACCCATTAGAATGTTTAAATCCCTTTAAATATTACATATAGAGCACACAGCAAATTAATGAATAACTCGTTTTCAAATCTGAAGTCAAGAATAATGACTTTTATTGTGGTTGACATCCAAAAATATGACATTTTGGCTCAGATTTTAGCAATCATCATGGAATTTAACAAGTTTGATTTGCTTTCGCGGGCCGAAAAAAATGATGTGACGGGCCGCATTCGGCCCGCGGGCCTTTGCTTTGACACCTGTGCGTTACAGCGTGCATGAAAGGGTTAAGATATGCATAACCCGTATATGGTTCTGTTTGCAAACAGGTCACTACGGGAAGGAGAGTGTGCGGAACAGCAGTGGTGCAGATTTTCACAACTTCATCTCCTCTGGTTTTGTGACATTGGGACGAGGTCCTCAAAAAGGTAATACCCAACTTTTTTTTTCCACTGAAAATATTTGTCAACCCTTTTGTGCACAGTGGTCAATACAGTGGCCGGCAAATTAGGTTACGGGGTACATCAAAGGATTAAAGCGGCCATAGAGTACTTCCCATGCTCTAGGAATGTACATACAGACTGAATGGAAAGACTGAGACCAAAATTGTGAAATTCGGGCAATCAACGGTGAGCCAGAAATGTCGGTGAAATGTCCTCTGATTCAATTTCACCTCTACAATAATCCTTGTGAATTGCCATTACTGTTTCAAAATTAAATACAATGCGTACACAATCCATACAAACAGATGGGAGAGGAACTGACGTGGAGTGCAGGACAATCTTTCAGAATGCGCACATACACAAACACGCACACATACACGGCCATTAGCGATGGAGCAGAGTTATCCCCTTGGGTAATACATTGATTAGTATGCAGCCATGTTGGCTTTCGTGCTGATTTATTCCCCTCCGTTTTGGCTCCACAAATCGGATGCCCTGTGCGTCACCGCAAAGCAACCGTCCAATTTGTTTCTGCCTTTTTTTTAAGGTGTCTTTGGTAATTTTTGTTAACACAGGTCATGATTTATTGGGGCTGGTTGGTATTTGGTTTGGAAAAAAAATAAATGCATCCGACAAATGTGATATGAATCAGGGCATTAACTCATTCACTGCCATTCACAAATGTATTCGTGAATTGAACATTTCATGCTTGGGTGCCGATAAAGCGCTGGCCAAGGCAATGTTTCTTTACCTTCCACAAGGGGGCAGAATTTCCTTTTTTTACCATTTTAGTGCTTTGTTCCAGCTTCAGCTGTTGTTAAAGCGCTATATAAACCAATATGTCTGTATTGCATTGTATTTTAGAAAGCCGGACTCATTTCAATGTCATATAACTCCAGACCCATATAATTTAGGAATGAACTCTTTTCTTCTGATGACAGAAGAGAGTCTAAGGTTTCTTATGCTGCATTGAATGTTTTTGTAGTCCAAAACCTCAATATTCTGTGGGCACTGGAGTGGACACATTTTTGCACATGACTGGCCGTGAATGAGTTAAAATACAATAAATCAATTAAAATTATTCTGAACTGTAGTTTTATTTTATCTTATAAAAGTTAAACTCTATTTCATCCTGTTAAAATAATTCATTGCCGCAGTGTAAAATATTATATTATTGTTCACAAAATGAATGAGTTAAATATGTACAGGGAAGGCAAACAGTGATGTCAGAGAGGTCACTTGAAGTTTACTCAGTGTATGTTTAAAAAAACTGTATTTGTTTAAATGTTTACTGTTCTTTAAAATAAAAATTAAAAAAAAAAAACGCCAGAGGCCACCACCTGCTTGTCTTCCCTCTTGTATCCAGAAGTGTCTTCTTTTTTAAGTACTTTACTTTGTGTCTATTACGTAATGTGTCACCCCGCCGGGCACAGTAACTACAAGTGTTATCTAGCTCATTATTTTAAGAGTGATTGTGACATACTTGGGCATGTGTGAAGTCTGCAATTTGAGAACACCCTTCAAAAATATGCACTTTTTTTCCCCCAGTTTTGTTCTCCAAAGCTCAGTTGGATAAACAATCTAGTCTTTTATCTAGCTTAGCTTTAATAATTCAGAAATGGGTTGTAAAGTAGTTGATTTGTCGCTAGGCTTATTCAATCTATTTTTTTCTTCTTATTGTTGTTTTTTTTTTAAATCCAGATAGGCTGGATGAATTATATCCTGCACCTGTTCTATCAATGTGGGCTGACGTGAGCAGTCAGTAAGAGATGAAGCCAGAATGAGGTGAACACTAAGTAAGCAGTCAGGTTGAATATCAATCAGAGTTGGAGGTTCATTATTTTTTAAGAGGTTTGCACAGCTTGTTTTTTCCGCCCATCATCCGCCCCGTCACCCCACCCCCCGCTGAGGAGAGTAACAAAGCCGGAAAGGCCAAACAGCAAACACGCAGTCAAGGATCAGAAACTTTTTTTGGCTTCATAAGTTTTTTTTTTCTATGTTTGTAAACGCATTACAGTGTTTTTATGCGCCACACAGACAGAACTCAGTTTTGTATTCAGGATGTCTTTCTCTGGCTTGTGCATATTTGGTCTGTTAAATTACACAAGATGATACAGTGTGTGTGTGAGAGTAAGACAGAGAGAGAGAGAGAGAGAGAGAGAGAGAGAGAGAGAGAGAGAGAGAGAGAGAGAGAGAGAGAGAGAGAGAGAGAGAGAGAGAGAGAGAGAGAGAGAGAGACATGGATAGAGAAAGACAGATGGAGAGAGAGAGAGTGAAAGAGAGACAGAGGGTGTGAGAAAGAGAGAGAGAGAGAGAGAGAGAGAGAGAGAGAGAGAGAGAGAGAGAGAGAGAGGGGTAGAAAGAGACAGAGAGAGACACAGAGAGATACAGAGAGGAAGAGAGAGATAGAGATATAGACAGATATAGATAGAAAGAGACAGAGAGAGAGAGACAGTGAGAGAGAGAAGAGAGAGAATAGGCAGAGGCAGACAGGGAGAGAGAGAAGAGAGAGAGACAGAGACAGACACAAAGACAGAAAGAGAGAGAGAGAGAGACAGAGAGTGAGAGAGAGAGACAGAAAGAGAGAGACAGTGAGAGAGAGACAGAAAGAGTGAGCGAGAGAGAAAGAGAGAGACAGAGAGAGACAGACAGACACAAAGACAGAAAAGAAAGAGAGAGATAGAGAGAGTCAGATAGAGAGAGACAGAGAAAAAGAGAAACAGAAAGACTGAGAGAGACGGTAAGAGAGAGAGAGGCAGAAAGAGAGAGAGAGAGAAAGAGAAAGAGAAAGAGACAGAAAACGACAAAGACAAAGAGACAGAGACAGAGACAAAAAGAAAGAGAGAGACAGATAAACAGAGTGAGAGAGACAGATAGAGAACGAAAGAGAGAGACCGAGAGAGGTTAGAGTGCGCTCAGGGACGACAGGTGAAGTCAGTGTGTGTTCTCAAGCATCACAACAGCAGCTTCATATTTGCTTGCTAAAATACTAAACAAAACTCGATATTCCCAAAAAAGATTGAGTGCTGTTAGGGGTAAAAAAAAAAACTTAAAATTACATAATACAGTAAAGTCTCTTTATATCGATATTCAAGGGAGTCCGAAAAAATATCCATATAACCGGGACTATCGATATATGCATGTAATTTTCTCCGTGCGTGCATAGAAATAGTATCGATATAACCGGGACTATCGATATATCCGATATCGATATAACGAGACTTTACTGTATATATCTCACAATTTGAACATTTTGTTTGGACTTTAACAAGCATCATGTCACTTGACATGTTGCATTTACTTTCGGGGGCCGAATAAAATAATGTGGCGGGCCACATTTATCCCTCGGGCCTTGACTTTGACACCAATGATCTAGGAGATAACAGGCAGCCTGGTTGTCATATGATTAGCACGTCTGCTTCATAGTGCGGGGGTGCACATGTTACTGAAAATGCTCCGCTGCTGTAAATCTGAAATGACGACCAGCATCCAACATGGAGTTTGCCTTTGATCGGCAACGTGATATTTCATGACTGCTGTCAAAAATCTCATGTCGACATGTTAGCTGCATGACTCCTTTCAAAACCACCTGCGACCTGTTAGCGTGACATACCTTGGGAGGTTGAGAGCCGATGGTGGTGGTAGTATTTTTATTTATTTTTCGTCAAGTCGCTTTTAACATGTTTTCCCAAACTGACAATATTACATACATTGAACTTTATTTTGTTTGCATTTCCATCTCAATAATTCATGTCACTTCCTGTTACGAGGATAATTCCTAAAGACTGTCACATCACCCTCCCGACCTCGTAACCAAAATCAGACAGATGAGAAAAAACCCTTTTGTCAAGATAAGTTGGTCGTGTGATTTTTCAGTGTCACATTCAGTTGGGAGTTTACCGCAAACATCTGCTATCATCCAAGAAAAAAATGTCCTCCCGTAAAGATAGGAACAATGTCTTCAATCATAAATCAGAATCATCTTTATTGCCAAGTATGTAGAACACACAAGGAATTTGTTTCCGGTAGAACACGCTGCACTAGTATCGTTGTCAAAAAAACTGCTAATTGGCTACTGTTGAAAGAGTTCAAAGAGTTAATGGCTTGGGGAAGAAGCTGTTTAAATGTCTGCTGGATTTGGTGCGCATGGATCGGTAGCGCCTGCCTGAGGGGAGTAGCTGGAAAAGGTGGTGGGCAGGGTGCGGATCTGGCCCGCCATATGATTTTATTCGGCCCGCGATAGTAAATCAACCATGTCGAGTTCCATGATGCATGTTAAAATCTGAACCAAAATTTAAAATTGTCATATATATAAACCACAATAACAGTCAGTAATGTCGACTCCAAATTTGAAAATTAGTTATTGATTAATTTGTTGTGCGCCCTACAATAAAAATATGGAGGGGATTAAGCATGGTTTCCCCATTTTTTTAACAGCCTGTGAGAGAAAACCGTAGCTACAATGTGGCCCACGGCAAAAAAAAATGTAATTATTCAAACAATTGATTATAAATATTTTGATTTATGACTATTTGCATCGTAGATGATCCCAAATTTTAAAATGTGCATGGCCATGCATGCACATTAAATGTGATTTTGTAAGTAGATAAAGAGATAAAGAAATAGATAAATAGATACACAGATACATATACATACACATACACACATATATATATATATACATATATATATATATATACAGTAAAGTCTCGTTATATCGATATCGGATATATCGATAGTCCCGGTTATATCGATACTATTTGTATGCACGCACGGAGAAAATTACATGCAAACAGGGTCGGATATATCGATAGTCCCGGTTATATCGATATTTTTTCGGACTCCCTTGAATATCGATATAACGAGACTTTACTGTATATATATGAACATACCATATTTTCTGTAATATGAGGCGCACCATCATCAAATCACATATTTAAAAACATTTTGCAAACATAAGGTGCACCGCATTATAAGGGAAACTTTCAATGAATGATATATTTCCAAACATTTTCCATGCACAAGGCGCACCGGATTATGAGGCGCACGGTCAGCTTTTGAAAAAAAAAAATGTTTTCTATTAGGTGCGCTTTATAGTGCAGAAAATACGGTGTGCGTATATAAATTATACAAGATGATGCAGTGTGTGTGTGTGTGTGATATAGAGAGAGAGAGAGACAGAGCTATATATATATATATATATATATATATATATATATATATATATATATATATATATATATATATATATATATATATATATATATATATATTGTATATAGCCCCTCCCCCCACCCGCATCACTGCTTGGTACAGATGCAAACTAAAGCCCAATAGTGGGATTAATGAATTGTTATTGTCACAGAGGAAGTATGGCGTCGTTTTGTATTCACTCACTGTCACAACGGCAAACTCGACGTTGTAAATCACTGTCACATTTGCACACATATTTCCTCGCCCTGCAGAGTGTTTAAAGAGAGCAAAGCTGTGTGCGCAGATGGATGAAAAAGAGAATTCTTATGACGGATGTTGTTCGTTTCCAACTCGCCTGCCCCCATTGATCAAATGTTTCTAACTTGGACACACAGTGCGGGAGCGGGTCGACAGCCGGCATGCAAATGTGTGTTTAAATATTCCGTTTGCCAGCTGTTATTTGGTTGAACGTGGCCATTTTTATTCTTTCTTTGATAGGGGAGCGGCGCCAAGTCGTTATACGCTGAGAAGCCATGAGCTATTGCGCCCTTGATTTGTTAGGTTGCACACTTCATAGTTTTGATCGGGCCAACTTTTGGGTTTGGCCAAAAGAAAATGCTTCGAAGACTTATTGCATATGAAAATTTGACATTTTGGCACTTATTTTTGGAAGTATCATGGAATCTTTGCTTCCATGGGACATTTAAAACCATGTGGCGGGTCAATTCTGGCCCCCGGACCATAAGTTTGATAGCTGTGGACGTCAAGGAAATTTCAAGAAAAAAGAATGCGTAGAACATAGCGAAACTATGGGTAGTCATGATGCCTTTTTACCACTCTTGTTGGTGAAAACTGTTTGATTATGTGGGTTTTGTTAACTCATTCACTGCCATTCCTGAATTGATTCGGGAATGGGAAAAAAAATGATGTGTAGCACCATTCTGGAATTTGTTGAGGTTTTGGTTTTTCTTGCAGTGGGTGCAGATAAAGCACTGATTAGAATGTTTTTTTTTTCTTTCCACGGGGGGCAGCATTTACCTTTTGTATAGCCGCCCCACTTTTAACTCAGATAACTCCAGATCCATATAACTTAGGAATTAACTTATTTTTTAAGAACATAGAGAGTCTAAGATAATTAAAATGTTTAATCCACTCCACATATTACATATACAGCGCACAACGAATAAATGAATAACTACTTTTCAAATCTGAAGTCAAAAATAATGACTGTTATTGTGGTTGACACCCAATATGACATTTTGGTTTGCATTTTAGCAAGCATCATGGAATTTCACAAGTTTGATTTGCTTTCACGGGCCGAAAAAAAATGATGTGGCGGGCTGGATTTGGCCCCCGGGCCTTGACTTTGACACCTGTGGTCTAAGGTTTGTCAGACTGAATTGAATGTTTATCTCATCTTAAAACGTAATATTCTGTGGGTCCTGGAATTTGAGTGAAAATGACAAAAACCCTGGCACTGGAGTGGACATATTTTTGCACGTCTGGCGGTGAATGAGTTAATTTTTTAAAACGTTGCTATCTGATATGCTTGCTGAGTCCTTTTCTATGGGTGGAGTAGCAAAATTAGCAATGCTCAAAACCTAGTGTGGCATCGAGGCTCGAGCGGGATGCTAAAATCTGTTTTAAACACAGGAAACACCGGTCAGTTACACACTTGCATCTGTGGCTGTTTTTGATTGGCAGCACGCCATAACGCGGCGCATCCTCACCACTCATACAAATCGATGGCGAGCTTGGTCGGAAGTGGCCAGATGACCTGCTGCCTCAGCATTTTGTGAAATAACCAATATGAAAATGCTAATAAAAAGGTCCCGCTGAGAGCAAACCAAGGCTGTGGCATTCATTAGCCGAGACGAAAGATCAAGGTCGTTTTTACAACAGCAAAATTTTTTGAAGGAAAGGATGAGATTTGCTGGTCTTTGTGCCTCTGAAGTTATTAAATATGCAAGATTGATCAACAATTAAAATGAAGGTTAAAAGCATCGGAGCAGCAATTTTTTTTCCCCATGATCAGCATGCCGCTCATTCATTTGTGCGAGGGAAATATCAAGACGGTTTACGTGGGCCTTTCATAAGCACCCCGGCAGACTCGTTGTTTCTCTTCAGCCCTTATTCGCACGGCTCATGAAAGAATCCTTGGTGTCCTTTTGCTGAAGAACCGAGTTAGACAACTTCCCTGCCTTGCAAAATTAACACGAGCCTCGCAGCGTTCTTTATAAAAGCTAACGGATGCACAAACGTGGAGGTCAGTGAATGACAAGTCACCCCACAATTTGTGACAAGCCTCTCGGGTATACCGGGGAACAACACTACTTGCAGACAATCTCCAGTCAATTACGGTGATGTCAAATGGGTGGGAAGACAGAGGAAATGACAGTTTCAGAGACAACACTCTTATCATTGTCCTTCTGCAGCGGCCAATTGGAAATAAGGACTTATTTGTCGGGAATGCGCGCTGGAAGGAAGACAAAGAGGCATTTCCTCAAGGAGATGGAGACGCGGTCAAGAATATGTGACTTTTTTAAAGAAAGCCAACTGAATGAGGAAAATTCAACACAGTTGAAGCTTGAAGCTCCCGGTCATATTCTTAACCGTTTTGGGATCTGTGTGACCTCTGATTTGATATCAGTCGCTACGGAGTATAAATCGCAGAAAATGCATATCAATACTACTATGACGACTACTAATCATAATCATCAACATCATCATCAAAATAACAATAATGACTATAACAATTACACTCACAATAACATTAATGATCATAACAACAAAAGAATAACAATAACAAAATCTAATGATTAATCATGATGTGAGATGGTTTGAAAGGGGAGTAAAAGAAGCGATTTGCATAAAACAGCTAAATACTTCACTAAACCGATATGGTGGTGTGAGGTTCAATTTGGACACAACACCCTGTTTAGGCAACATAGGATGAGTAATGCTGATAAGGTGATCCCGGAGGAAGTGGGGCAATCAGGCCAGTCGTTAGTCAGGACAATAGGAACAATCATCAGGGAGTAGTTCTCTGCTTCCCCCAACCTGAGAGCAGGGACCTATCATAGCAGAGTCCGGCACCGCCACGTCAGGACAGTAGGGATATATATAGGGCCGATACTACCAGCAAGACTTTAGTTTTCTGAAGAAGCATCTTGGATAAGAAGCGAAACGTCCGACACCTTCAAAGAAGTACAGATGACAGCTGAAGAAACCTTCTCATTAATGATGATTATGATACTACTCCTGTACTACGACTAATAATGACACCCATAATAATCATTAATACTTCTACTACGACTACTACTACTAATTGTATTACTAATTGTCACATCCTCGTCTGCTCCAGGAGCGTGCCCCTCCCCTCCTGTCTCATCCCCCTCTGTGCTGACTCTCCAGACTCACTCACCTGTTTCTCATTCCATTAATTGTGCCTTCTGGCTATAAAAGCCACCCATACCGTTCGGTCTGTGCCGGTGTATTTCTTGATGTTCCACGTCACCCAGCCGCACGCAGGTCTGTCTCATTTGCTCGCCTCCATTGCATCATTTCTGTTTTGCCTTTTGTGTCTCAGTAAAGACTCTTACTGCATCCCTGTCTCCACCGTTTATTTCAGATCCGACGCTTACTACTTCCCCTCGTCCCTCGAGTACTGTCACCACTCCTCGAGCGGACGTGACACTAATAAGTATTATGATTAATATTATTAATTATTAATATTAGGAATTATTTAAAACAATAATATTAATGATTACTCATTATTAGTATTATTATTATAGGAATTACTACTACAACAAATAATGATACTAATTAATAACTTTCAATAAATCAGGTAGCCGAATCAACAAAACATGCATCACTATCGTACACATAGTATAATAATAACAACAACAACAACAATAATAATAACAATGACAATACTACTACTACTACTACTACTAATAATAATAATAATAATAATAAAAGAAGAAGAAAAAAAACATTTATATGTCGCATTTTGGGGCAAACGGGGTTATTTACTAAAATCCAACACCATAAACATAATGTCATCTCGAAAGGCAATTTAAAATAATAAAATAATAAAAACAAAACAGAAGACTACATGCCGAATAAGTGCCCATTATGCGAATGTAACATGACGCTTAAACAGCGAACTGAAAACACGGCTGGAGCGTTCATGTAACACATTAGGAGTTATTCACGAAGAGCATGCTAACAAGTTTACTAAATCACCAGTCTTACTCCAAATCACTAAAATCAAATACAGTAAAGTCTCGTTATATCGATATTCAAGGGAGTCCGAAAAAATATCGATATAACCGGGACTATCGATATATCCGACCCTGTTTTCATGTAATTTTCTCCGTGCGTGCATAGAAATAGCATCGATATAACTGGGACTATCGATATATCCGATATCGATATAACGAGACTTTACTGTATTCATGCTTTGCTGTCATTTTCAATCAATTGCAGCTTCCTGTTGCATTTCAATGTGAAAATAAAATTTAAAAACCATATACTGTGTTAATAATTTCACCCATAGATGGCTAAAGAGCACTCATCACACCCTCATGTATAGTTCCACAAGTTGGGAGGTTTACATTTCAGAAAAAATTGAGTTGATTTCCAAATCGCATGTGCGACAAGGTGTTTTACTTTCAAGGGTTGCCCTTTAAAGGCGAGAGAAGAAGTAGAACCCCTTGCATAAGTAAAACGGGGAGTGAGGGTAGTGGGAAGTGGGGTACCCTTTAAAAGGGTGCTGTGGCATACCATTTGGGGCCTGTGGAAAGCTCCTAATGTGAAGCATCAATCAAAGTTGCTTCCCGCCACACAGCATGAGAACTTTTATCTTCTCTCATTAAAATAAGTGCAGCTATTTTATGCACCGGCTGGAATGCGGCGACTTTCTTTTTTCCTTCCATGCTAATTCCCCACATTTAGATTTGTTATTAATCATCTTTGATCAGCGGGGTTCTGTACACTAATAAATTGGAAGAGAGTCTGCGTTTCTGGGCGACTCTTGGACTCATTCCATGTTGAAGCATCAACAAACTTTCAGTGCGAAGCTGCAGCTGTTTAATGGAAATAAATCGGATGTCAGAGCTTCCAACAGCTTTTCAACTTTAGAGTTAAATGAAGCGCAGGAGAAAGAAATTGTGGCATCCTATTAAATGTGGAGTAAACAGAAACTAGCGAACCTCTCCCAGGGAGCAAAATGAAACAGATTTGGCTACACATCTTCTAAAGCTGACAATTTTTTTTTATCCCCTTCCCCCCTCAACATATAAGAACATTATTTTTTTACATTAAGATGGCGACTCGAGAGTGGCTGCCTTTACAGCAGCTCCTGTATTTTGTTTATGCTGCTATGAAATTTACATTTCTCCACAGTGAGACAAATAAAGGCTCATGTAACATTGAATATGACACGAGGCACAAGGCAGGTGCCATCAGCCAGTTATAGGACAAAGCCTGCAGGGCCTTCTCTGCTGGCCTAAAAATACCTGAATAACAGACTAATTATATTTTGTCCATACATTCTCTTGAAAGACAATTGTCTTCTTTTTTTGTATTCACTCACTGAATTTTGTATTCACTCTTTTCATTACGTTTTCCCTTTTGTGCTGCTTCCTGACGAGTGTTTGTGTATTTAAGCATTTAACCAATCACATTTCAGCCATCATTTGTTACCAGGTTTAGAAATCTACCTGGACGTCTTCTCAATCATTTCTGCAGGCCCTGGAGCATAAAAATCAATGTTGATGAAACAGTGACATTAACCAATCAGAGTTCGAGTTGGCAACCGACTGGTCACTAGCCAAGCATTGTATCACTAGCACCTCGTGATTGGATTGGATTGGATTTGCCTTTATTAGTCTCAGCGCATACTGGCCAAAGCTAGCACACTGTATGGGTAGCGAGCTGCATGAGCAAATATATTATTGCGTTGAATTAATAGCGGTTTTGTCAACCCACAATGGTTGAAGGAGAAGAAATTGATTTGGCTGGAGATTTACTGTTGACATCATTGAGAAAGGTTGGTCAGATATTTATGGCTAATGGTACCCTCTCGTGAACCTTCAGTCTGGATTGATTGAGATGGATCACTACTGAAGGCCTAGCGATGAAATCCACAGCCTGCCAATGTCGCCAGCAGATCTTATATGTACAAAGATTCAAATGTGACAATGTGCGTACCACCTCCAAAGCCGCAAAGCTATCGCTTCTAGGACCTCCTTTAAATCCCAGTTAGCGCCTGCCCAAAACACTCTCACACCGAAAAAAAAGTTCAGACATTAAAATGAGCTCAAAGGAAACGCCGCGTGTTGCTGAGAAGAAAGTCAAAACCTTTGTACTATACGATGGAGGAGAATCTACACAGCGAAGCTATTCATCATCTCGAAAAGTCAAACTGGATATTAAACAGTCGCGTCCTTGCTGGTGTGAGCTATATATCATCTGTTCGAAATAGTCTTGCAGGGGCATTTTGAGGAAGCCCATGTGACTGTTTTTTTTTCCCCTTTGCCGAGAGTTTGGTGAAAGACTAATCTTGGACTCTGCCGTGTTGACCTCAAGCAGCTTTCACTCCATCTTCCTTGTGAGGCAAACTCCTGCTCTCATCTCTAATCTATAATTCATAAGCGAAGAGGCTTAGACAAAGACTGGCAAAGGCAGATAACTTGGTCACTTTTTCTCCATCCCGCCCCCACTACCGGCTTCGGGACTATTATCCAGAGGCCATTGTGAGGGAAAACAAATGGGGAAAATTGCCTTCTCTCTGCGCGGTATAAATAATGGTGCATTACGTTGCCGATTTTAGAGTGAGGACTTGTCATTCAGAGCTCAAGGTTGATGACTGCATATTGCGCTATGCAAATAATGGGAGAATGGGGCAGAATGGAATTCCAATTAATCGTCTGTATCTTAAGATTAATCTCTGAATCTATTTCTATAAAAAAACATAAAAAAAATAATCGTCTATATATTGAGATGCAACTCAGAATCCATTTCTATAAAAAAAGAAAAAAAAATACAATAAAAGTGTGTAGAACCCCTCTACCCTTTGCTTTTTTCGGGT